>NC_135825.1:57238783-57538783 GCF_964213995.1 Mustelus asterias | reverse complement strand
CCCACTCAGTGGAGGTCCTCGGGTGCTGTTTGGTGACGCTGACGGTACAGGGCACAGTCTACGAGCGTTTTCGGCTCCTCGTGCTGCCGCAACTCTGCGCAGCTGTACTGCTGGGGTTAGATTTCCTCAGCCATCATAGGAGCGTCACCCTGCAGTACGATGGCCCTTATCCCCCGCTCTCCGTCTGCAAGGCGCCGTCACTGCAGCGCCCCTCGCGCACCACCTGCGGTCTCTCGACCCTCAAGATCACCCCCCCCCCCCCCCCCTTATTTGATAACCTCACCCCGGATTGTAGGCCTATAGCCACCAAGAGTAGGCGCTATAGTGCGGATGACCGGGCCTTCATTCGGTCCGAAGTACAACGTTTGCTCAGGGAAGGGATTATCCAGGCCAGCACCAGCCCCTGGAGGGCGCAAGTGGTCGTAGTTAAACCGGGGGAGAAACACCACATGGTGATTGACTACAGCCAGACCATAAACAGGTATATCCAACTAGATGCATATCCTCTTCCCCGTATCGCGGACATAGTCAACCGCATCGCGCACTATAGGGTTTTCTCTACGATCGATTTGAAATCGGCTTACCACCAGCTCCCTATCCGCTCGGAGGACCGCCCATATACTGCCTTTGAGGCAGGCGGTCACCTCTACCAGTTCCTCCGAGTCCCCTTTGGTGTTACCAATGGGGTCTCAGTCTTCCAGCGGGCCATGGATCAAATGGTAGACCAGCACGGGCTACGGGCCACTTTCCCGTATCTGGATAACGTCACCATCTGCGGCCATGACCTGCAGTATCATGATGCCAACCTACAAAAATTCCTTCGTACGGCCACTCTCCTGAACCTCACATATAATGAGGCAAAGTGTGTTTTTCGGACACGCCGCCTCGCCATCCTTGGGTACGTGATAGAAAATGGTGTCCTTGGCCCCGACCCAGCCCGTATGCGTCCCCTTATGCAGCTTCCCCTCCCTACTACCCTCAATGCACTGAGGAGATGCCTGGGCTTCTTCTCCTATTATGCCCAGTGGGTTCCCCGTTACGCAGATAAAGTCCGTCCGCTTCTAAAATCGAACTCTTTTCCCCTGGTGGAGGAGGCCCGTTGGGCCTTCGACGATATCAAAGCGGACTTCGCGTAGTCCGCGATGCACGCTGTGGACGAATCCATCCCATTCCAAGGGGAAAGTGATGCGTCTGACTTTGCCCTAGCTGCCACCCTTATCTAGAGGGGCTGTCCGGTGGCCTTCTTTTCCCGGACCTTACAAGGCCCTGAGATTCGACACTCTTCAGTCGAGAAGGAGGCCCAGGCCATCGTGGAAGCCATCCGGCACTGGCGCCATTATCTTGCGGGCCAACGATTCACCTTAATTACGGACCAGCGGTCCGTTGCCTTCCTGTTTAACACCAGGCAAAAGGGCAAGATTAAGAATGACAAGATCTTGCGGTGGAGGATTGAGCTCTCCACCTCCAGATATGACATCATGTACTGGCCCGGGAAGCTCAATGAGCCCCCAGATGCCCTGTCCCGTGGATCATGTGCCAGCGCCCAACTAGACCAGCTACAGTCCCTCCATAACGACCTTTGTCACCCGGGTGTCACCAGATTTTTCCACTTTGTCAAGTCCCGTAACCTGCCCTTCTCCCTCGAGGAAGTCCGGACGATTACCAGGCAATGCAGGGTCTGCGCTGAGTGCAAACCGTAGTTCTACCGGCCAGGTAGGGTGCACCTGGTGAAGGCCACTCGCACGTTTGAGCGCCTTAGCATTGATTTTAAAGGCCCCCTCCCCTCCTCTAACCGCAATGTTTATTTCCTGAATATCATTGATGAATACTCATGTTTCCCTTTTGCCTTCCCCTGCTCGGACATGACCACGGCTACAGTGATTCGGACCCTGAACAAGCTCTTCACCCTGTTCGGCTTCCCAGCCTATGTTCATAGCGACCGTGGGTCCTCTTTCATGAGTGCCGAGCTGAGGCAGTACCTGCTCGCCAAAGGCGTTGCCTCCAGCCGCACCACTAGCTATAACCCCAGGGGCAATGGTCAAGTAGAGCGGGAGAACGCAACCGTCTGGAAGGCTGTTCTATTAGCGTTACGGTCTAGGGGCCTTCCAGTCAGCCGTTGGCAAGACGTCCTTCCAGACGCATTACATTCCATTAGGTCACTCTTGTGCACAGCGACCAATACGACCCCTCACGAGCGGATGTTTTCGTTTCCCAGGAAGCCCTCTTTGGGTACTTCGCTTCCGGGTTGGCTGATGTCCCCAGGGCCCGTCCTGCTTCGGAAGCATATCCAGACCCATAAGGCCCTTGGTCGAGGAGGTCCAATTGCTCCACGCTAATCCTCAATACGCTTATGTAGCGTACCCTGATGGGCGGGAGGACACGGTTTCTGTCCGTGACTTGGCACCCGCGGGTGCCCCTGAGGCCACCACGTCCTTCCGCCCCACGGTTCCCAGTGTTGTCCACTCGGAGACTGCTACGCCTTTTTCCCCTTCAGTCCCTGTCTCCAATGTAGTGCGCCCTGAGCCTGTTGCAGCCCCCCACCCCCTAGCTCCGGTTCCCACTGTTCCCCTTACGCCACCAGAGCCACTGCTCACTCCTCTCGCCCCTGTGTACAGCTCGCTTGAGTCACCGGAGCCGTCGCCACGCAATACCTAATGACTGGACGGGACGACGGATCAGTCCGCTTCACACCATCTGGCGCCTTCTCTCGACGCTCACTGTACGGAGCCTGGGCCGACATCGCTCACTGCTCGGACGACTCTGCGACCTGCACTACGACGATCGCGACGGCGGATCAAGCCACCGGTTCGTCTGGACTTGTAATATTGTTTCCGCTTCACCCCGTGTTGTTTTTTTAAAGGAAGGGGTGAATGTGGTGGACCTCAGTTGTGCCTTTGTCCTATTTGGACCACCGTTGTGTGTGTTTGTCATACCTGGACACACCCCTTCCGGTTTGGTTCCTCCCCTCGGCACCTAGTATAAAGGTGGCTGTCTCCTCCCCCTTTGTTCAGTCCAGGTCGGTTATTTGTTGGGATCTGCTCCTGATTCTGTTGTGAATAAAAGCCTACACTTGTATCGGCACACCGGTAGTCTTTCGCCTTATTGATAGCGCATCAAAGTCCAACAGGTTTATTTGGAATCATGAGCTTTCGGAGCACCGCTCCTTCACCTGATTCACCTGATGAAGGGGCAGCGCTCCAAAAGCTCATGCTACCAAATAAACCTGTTGGACTTTAACCTGGTGTTGTGAGACTTCTTACTGTAGTTACCCCGGGATTAGTTTTCATATAGAAAATTGACACCTAGCTGAAGGGGAGAGGAGAGGGAAAGAATGTAGGAGAAGGAAAGAGGGAAAAAAAAGAGATGAGAGGAGGAGGGGACAGGAGAGGAGGATGTTCTACACACTCCCACCCAGAAGTAAACATTGGCCTCGTAGAAGCCGAGACAGGAGAAAGTATCATAGGGAATGAGAAAATGGCATAAGCATTGCACAGATATATTTTGTGTCTGTCCATATTAGAAGGCACAAGTTACAACCTAGAAATAGAGGGTAACTTATGGGGCTAACAAGAGAGAAAATTAAGGTGATTGATATCAGCAGAGATAAAGTCTTAGAGGAACTCAAGGGAGTGAAATCCAACAAATCCCCAGGACCCAATGGCCCATATCTTTGGGTTTGAAAGGAGGTCGCTGCAGAGGTAGTGGTGGAATGTTCCGGCCCCGTCGGGATCCGGTGGGTTCCGGTGGGTTGGGATCAAAAACACAGCGAGCCATTCAAGGATCTATTCACTTTGGCAGGACCAGAGGATCCCGCTGGAAGGACCAGAGGATCCCAGTGGCAGGACCAGACAATCCCGCTGGCAGGGCCAGAGGATCCCGCTGGCAGGACCAGAGGATCCCGCTGGCAGGACCAGAGGATCCCGCTGGCAGGACCAGAGGATCCCACTGGCAGGACCAGAGGATCCCACTGGCAGGACCAGACAATCCCGCTGGTTCTGGCAGGAGGGGGGGCCAGAAAATTCCAGCCAAGGGGTGCACTGGTTATGTGATTTTCCAAATTTCCCCAGATTCTGGAATGGTCTCAGCAGAATGGAGGAAGCAAAAGTAACATTGCTAGTTAAGCGAGGAAGGGAGAGAGAAAACCGGGAACTATAGGCAGTCTAGCCTGACATCGGCTGTTGGGAAACTGCTGGAAATTGGGAATCTATTATTCATGAAATCTTAACAATGCACTTAGAAAAGCATGGCACAATTAGAGCAATTTGGCATGGTTTTACAAAAGGATAATTGTGACATTTATTAGAGTTTTTGAAGATGCAACTGGTAGAGTAGATAAAGGGGAACCAGTTGTTACTTTAATTTGCAAAAGACATTTGATAATGTGCCACACAATACGACATACACAAGACATTAGCATGAGTAGAGAGTAGGGATAAATGGGATATTTTTAAGTTGGCAGGCCACAACTAAGGATCAGTGCTGGGACCTCAGCTATTTACAATCTTATTTTAATATATTTGTTTATTCATTCGTGGGACATGGGTGTCACTGACTGACCAGCATTTATTGCCCATCCCTAGTTCCCCTTGTTCAGAGGGTAGTTGAGAGCCACATTGCTGTGGCTCTGGAGTCACATGTAGGCCAGACCAGGTAAGGACCACAGATTTCCTTCTCTAAAGGATATTAGTTAACCAAATGGACTTATCTGACAATCAACAATAGTTTCATGGTCATCAGTAGATTCTTAATTCCAGAATTTTTTTTTATTGAATTCAAATTCCACCAGCTGCCGTGGCGGGATTCGAACCCGGGTCCCCAGAACATTAGCTGAGTTTCTGGGTTAATGATCTAGCGATATTACCGCTATGCCATCACCTCCCCAATATAACTCAGGTGAAGGGAGAGAGAAATACCTAAGTTTGCTGATGATACAAAGCAAGCTGTGAGAAAGACACAAAGAGGCTGCAAAGAGATATGGACAGGTTTAGTGAGTGGGCTGATGGTGTATAATGTGGACAAGTGTGAGGTTATCACTTTGGTTGTAAGAGTTGAAAAGCAGAACATTTTTCTCAAGACCTACATCTGGGCAAAGAGGGAATATGATTTACGATTGATCACTGGAGATGAGACCAGACCACAAACATCTGAAAATCTATTTCTTCCTTCCAACTATTCTTTCAATAGTAGCAGATGTGTGGAAATACAGTTCAATGATCTGCTGTGCTGCCAAAGCAGTGTTGTGAAAACAAATTGCTTTTTGCCCCATGAGGAACTGGGGTTGAGTTGATGTAACAACACCAAGCCATACCTTTGATCTGTTTCAGTGTGGATTTAATGAATGCAAAAGTATTGACTTTATTTTTTCTACATTATCTCCTCAGGGAATTTGCTTGCTCATTTTCTCTCTCCAGGTACACCTTGACCTCACCCTTGTGGTGAGCTGTGTGTTCAAGTGTCCATTGAAAGGCACGACAACTGAGATTAAATTTTATGGATGTTATAAGAGCTGTTATATCTGGCCAATTAAGCTGATTAATCTGAGAGGGTTAACAATGCCCGGTGACCAGAAATACAGGTGACCACTGTTTACTTCAATAGTTTATTGAATATATTAGCATGCAATAATGGCCAGGGACACTGCTTTAATCCTAGTGTCATCGCGTGATTAAACAGAGGCTTTTTCTGACAGAAGAGACTAGCGCTGGAAACCTCCGACCTCGTCTATAGTTGGGAATCTCTGGTGTCGCTGCAGTGAATGGAGTTTTGGCTGGTACGTCAAATTCTCCATTCTTGCTGGCAGAGGGGCGGGCATGGGCGAGATCGGAGAATCCCAAGTTTAGGACCTAGCAGTTTTACATTTCTCTTTAATTTCAGTGAGCAGCGCAGGCCGTCATTATTTGGTGACAAAGGAGTGTTGGTGAAACAGTAAGGGGGACATGCTCACTCTAAGATGTTTTAACTCCAGAAACAAAAGCATAAACTCTATCAGTGTTACTGAGACGTTGAAGGAAAGCTTTGTGTCTCGGAATAAAATGTGATCACTTTATAATTCAATGTGGTGCACATCCCATTGCAGTCCAGATTGCAGTGGACTAGAAAAGTGAAATGTGCAGCATTACTGATAAGGTATGTTCACCGTCAGGGTGATTATTACCCCAGTATGACTTTGTATCCAAAATAAATAATAGAAGAAATAAACAGTAAATCCTTCAGCCTCTGAAAGACATTTTAAATGTAACTTTTCATTAAGATTGGAAAAGTGGAACCGCTCTGTGGTACAATAATCTTGTACATGACTCCAGCTCTTTTCCAGTCTGTCGAATTGTCCTACACCTATAGTAGGAGCATGAGTTCTCATTTCTCCAATGATCGGTCTGTAGTCCATTACTAATATTTTCACTGCTTTCTAAACTTCAGATTTCATGCTCTTGTGGCATTTCGTTCTCTCTCATAAAATCCTTAACAAAAAATTATCAGCCATTTATTAATTTAATAATGGCCTGAGTATCAGTTCAGCAATCCAGCTATGAACAATCTAAAGCATGTTATAACTCTCATTGAAATCCCAGCAGACACATGTTGGGACACAAGTGATGGTATTGTTAAAACTTGGTAATCGAACCCAGCAACTTCTTTGAAAGGATCTTTAGGAGTTTCTCCCTGGTGAAATCATTAATGCTCAGGGTTCAATTGCTTGCACACTCCGAGTGCCAAAGTGCTTATGGCTTTCAAAATCTCCTCGTCGGAGTTGAGATCTCATCAAAAGATTAATCCGCTATCAGAGTAAAAGCTTGCTGCGCGGGGTCGAAGGAACCAACTCTATCTCACTGAAGGAAGCACCTGTCTCGAGGAAGAAATACAGAAGCTCATTCTGGCAGCTAGTAAGTGGAGAAACTGTTATTATTCTAGGCATTAGGCACAAAGTGTGATATGGACGCATTGCATTCCTTGGCTAATGTGGCCACGTTCTAGGCATTTCTTTACAATAAGTTATTCAGTGCACAGCTGCTCAAAGGCTGCTGCTGTATGTCACTGGCAAAGATTTAAACAAGGCAATTAAAGAGCCTGCAACAGCTAGAACTCAGAACATGTTATAAGTTTTTTTTCCCTTTTTTTTACAACAAACACAAGTACGTCAAAACTGTAAAACAATTACAACAATGGTACAAAAATGAGAAGATAATAAAGGAACACAGGCACTAAGTGACAATGAAGATTGTTGTGGTTAAACAAACAAAAATAAAGAAAACACACCAGCAAAGAAGAATAAATAGACAAACACGATGAACACCAATGAAACAAGTGCCTAGTTTATTTATTAAAGTTTATTTATTAGTCACAAGTAAAGCTTACATTAACACAATGAAGTTACTGTGAAATTCCCCTAGTCGCCACAATCCGGTGCCTGTTCGGGTCAATGCACCTGAACCAGCACGTCTTTCAGAATGTGGGAGGAAACTGGAGCACCCGGAGGAAACCCATGCAGACACGGGGAGAACGTGCAAACTACACACGGACAGTGAACGAAGCCGGGAATTGAACCCGGGTCCCTGACGCTGTGAGGCAGCAGCACTAACCACTGCTGCTCCTCATAGAAAAGTACACACAAGAAAAGTCAACATTCAGTCATCGCTTTATAACATCATTTATAATTATTGCACAATCCCTTGCCCCTCTTCTATTCCGCCACTCTCCAAGTGCTCCACAAATGGCTGCTATATTTCACAAAATGTATCTATTTTGTTATGAATGCTGTAGCGGATTCTTTCCTTGTGCAATGTACATATTAATTCCAATAACTATGAATTTAAAAGCGGTATTGTTTCCACACTTTCAGGATAACATTTTTTGTTATCACCATTCCAAATCATCTAGTGAGTCACTCCCTCTCATTTTTACTCATCAGAAAGTCACAATGCAGTGATCTCAGGGTCAGGGGAAAGTTCTATTTACTTACATCAGGATACCACTGGAAGCTTGGAGCATGTCCAAAAAAGATGCACAAAGGTGCTCTTGTCACAATTACATTTATTATATATGGAGGAAACTATATGATAGATCCTGTGTATCTTTATTTTTTAAATAATGGAGCCTATGCATTACTTTATATCAAATAAGTTGGCCATAGAGTTTTACAGCACAGAAAGTGGCCCTTCAGCCCATCGTGTCTGCGCCGGCCATCAAGCAGCTATTCCAATCCCATTTTCCAGCACTTTGCCCATAGCCTTGTATGCTATGGTGTTTCAAGTGCTCATCTAAATGCTTCTAAATGTTGTGAGGATTCCCACCTCTAACACCCTTTCAGGCAGCAAGTTCCAGATTCCCACCATCTTCTGGGTGAAAAAGATTTTCCTCGAATCCACATCACCTTAAATCTATTCCCCTTGGTTATTGACCCCTCTACTAAGGGAAAAAACATTTCTTCCTATCTATGTCCTTCATAATTTTATACACCTCAATCAGGTCGCCCCTCAGCCTTCTCTGCTCTAACTAAAATAATCCCAGACTAACCAGCCTCTCTTCATAGCTGAAACGCCCCAGCCCAGGCAAAATCTTGGTGAATCTCTTCTGCACCCTCTCTGCAATCACATCCTTCCTATAGTGTGACAACCAAAACTGCACATAGTACTCCAGCTGTGGTCTAATGAGAGTTTTATACAGCTCGATCACAACCACCTTGCTTTTAGATTCTATGCTTTGGCTAATAAAGGCAAGTATCCCATATGCCTTCTTAACCACCTTATCTACCTGTCCTGCTTCCTTCAGGGACCTATGGACATGCAAACCAGGGTCTGTCAGGTATTCTGTACTTCCCAGCATCCTACCATTCATTGTGTATTCCCTTGCCTTGTTATTCATCCCAAAATGCATTAGCTCACACTTTTCCGGGTTAAATTCTATTTGCCACTGTTAACCCATCTAACTAGCCTGTCTATATCACCCTGTAATCGAAGGCTATCCTCCTCATTATTTACCACAGCAACAATTTGTCATCTGCAAACTTACTGATCCCACCTCCCACATTCCCATCTTGGTCATTAATGTACACAACAAAGAGCATTGGACCAGCACCGATCCCCGCAGTAACCACTTGGCTTCCAGTCACAAAAACAACCTTCAACCAATCCCCCTCTGCCTCCTGCCACAATGGCGATTTGGGATCCAATTTGACAAATTGCCCTGGATCCTACAGGATCAAGTGATCACCTGGTCACTTCTTCAAAAAATTAAATTAAATTTGTTAGACATGATCTCGCCCTGACAAAGCCACGCTCACCGTCCTCGGTCCTCCAAGTGGAGATTAATTCTGTCCCTCAGAATTTTTTCCAATAATTTCCCTGGTACTGATGTTAGACTCACTGGCCTGTAAGTATCTGGTTTTTTTCCCCTACTTCCCTTCTTGAACAATGGGACCACATTAGCTGTCCTCCAGTCCTCTGGCATCTCACCTGTGACCAGAGAGGATTTAAAAATTACTGTCAGAGCCGCTGAAATCTCCTGCCTAGCCCCACACAGCAGCCTAGGATGCATCTCATCTGGGCCTGGGGATTTATCCATTTTTAATCCTGCTAAAACTGTTAATACCTTCTCCCTCTCAATGCCAATGTGTTCAATTATATCACAGCCCCTCTCCCTGCTTCTATACCGACATTGTTCTTCTCCATAGTAAACACAAATGCAAAATATTTATAACCTCACCGACATCTTTTGGCTCCACACACAGGCTGCCATTTTGTTCCCTAATGGACTCTACTCTTTCCCTGGTTACCCTCTTGCCTTTAATATACTTAGAACACCTTGGGATTTTCCTTTATTTTGCCCACCAGTGTTTGTTCATGTCGCTTCTTTGCTCTCCTCATTTCTTTTTTAAGCACCCGCTTGCACATTCTGTACCCCTCTAGGGCATCAACTATTTTCAGCCCCCTGTATCTGCCATAAACCTTCCTTTTCTTCCTTATCCAATCCTATATTTTCCTTGACATCCGGGTTTCTCTGGATATTTTGGTCCTACCCTTTATCTTTTACAGGAACATGTTAGCTTTGTACCCTACTTCCTTTTTGAATAACTCCCACTGCACAGATGTGAATATTCCTACAAGTAACTGCTCCCAGTCCACTTTGGCCAGATCCTGTTTTATCCTATTAAAATCGGACTTCCTCAAATTCAGATCCTTTATTTCTGGTCTATTTTTGCCCTTTTCCATAAGAAACTTAAATATTACCAAGTTATGGTCACTATCACCAAAATGCTCCCTCACTGACACATTTACCACCTGCCTGACTTCATTTCCTAAAATTAGATCAATAACACCCCATCTCTTGTAGAACTTTCCACATGCTGGTTCAAGAAGCTCTCCTGGATTCACTTTTAAGAATACCGCCCCTCTAAGCCTTTCACAATCTGCTTATTTCAAATAATATTGGGGAAGTGGAAATACCCTACTATTATTACCTTATTATTTTCACATGGCATGGTGGCACAGTGGTTAGCACTGTTGCCTCACAGCACCAAGGACCAATTCTGGTGACTGTCTGTGTGGAGTTTGCACGTTCTCCCCGTGTCTGCGTGGGTTTCCTCTGGGTGCTCTGGTTTCCTCCCACACTCCAAAGATGTGCGGGTTAGCTGAATTAGCCATAACAAATGTGTGGAGTTACAGGGATTGAGTGGGGCCTGGCTAAGATGCAGAGAATCAGTGCAGACTTGATGGGCTGGATGAGCTCCTTCTGCACTGTAAGGATTCTATGATTCTCTGAGATTAGCCTGCAGATCTGCTTTCTATCGCTGCCGGTCTGTTTGGGGGCCTATTGTGCGCTCCCAGCAATGCAATTGTGCACTTTGTTTTTAAATTCCAACCGTATGGCCTCAACTGAGGAGCCTGCTAAGATAGCATCCCTCCTCACTGCACTACCTGTCCTCACTGTAGTAATTGATTCCTTGAGTGATACTGCAACACCACCACCTATTACACCACCACCTCTCCTGAGGATTCTACAGCCCAGAATATTGAGCTGCCAGTCCTGTCCCTCCCTCTGTGATAGTAATGATACACTCCCATTTGTTAAACAATGCCCTCAGTTCATCTGCCTTATCTGTGAGACTCTTTGCATTAAAATAAATGCCATCCAGCCTTGCCATATTCCCTTGTGCCTTTATAGATTTATCTTTGTTCTGCCTTTCAGACTGACTCAGTTTCTCATCCATATTTAGTTATGCATCCCCATCTTTTGCACATCTACTCTGTAACCCATCGCCCTGCCAAATTAGTTTAAACACTCCACTCCCCCAACAGCACTAACAAACCTTCCTGCAAAGGTAGATAAATCTCCGGGACCTGACGAAGTGCATCCTAGGACATTGTGGGAGGCTAGGGAGGAAATTGCAGGTCCACTGGCCGAGATATTTGAATCATCGACAGTCACAGTCACGGGTGAGGTGCCTGAAGATTGGAGAGTGGCAAATGTTGTGCCTTTGTTTAAAAAGGGCTGCAGGGAAAAGCCTGGGAATTACAGGCCAGTGAGCCTCACATCTGTGGTGGGAAAATTGTTGGAAGGTTTTTTGAAAGACAGGATCCATAGGCATTTAGAGATGCAACGACTGATTAGGGACAGTCAGCATGGCTTTGAGAGTGGAAAATCATGTCTCACAAATTTGATTGAGTTTTTTTGAAGGGGTAACCAAGAAGGTAGATGAGGGCAGTGCAGTTGACGTTGTCTACATGGACTTTAGCAAGGCCTTTGACAAGGTACCGCATGGTAGGTTGTCGCATAAAGTTAAATCTCACAGCTTCCAGGGTGAGGTATCTAAATGGATACAAAATTGGCTTCTCGACAGAATAAGAAGTCTCACAACACCAGGTTAAAGTCCAACAGGTTTATTTGGTAGCAAAAGCCACTAGCTTTCAGAGTGCTGCTCCTTCGTCAGATGAGTGGGATTTCAGTTCACAAACAGGGCATATATAGACACAAACTCAATTTACAAAATAATGGTTGGAATGCGAGTCTTTACAGGTAATCAAGTCTTTACAGGTACAGACAATGTGAGTGGAGAGAGGGTTAAACACAGGTTAAAGAGATGATAACTGTCTCCAGCCAGGACAGTTAGTGAGATTTTGCAAGCCCAGACAAGTCATGGGGGTTACAGATAGTGTGACATAAACCCAAGATCCCGGTTGAGGCCATCCTCATGTGTGCGGAACTTGGCTATCAGTCTCTGCTCAGCGACTCTGCGCTGTCGTGTGTCATGAAGGCCGCCTTGGAGAACGCTTACCCAAAGATCAGAGGCCGAATGCCCGTGACTGCTGAAGTGCTCCCCAACAGGAAGAGAACACTCTTGCCTGGTGATTGTCGAGCGGTGTTCATTCATCCGTTGTCGTAGCGTCTGCATGGTTTCCCCATTGTACCATGCCTCGGGACATCCTTTCCTGCAACGTATCAGGTTGACAACATTGGCCAAGTTGCAAGAGTATGTACCGTGTACCTGGTAGATGGTGTTCTCACGTGAGATGATGGCATCCGTGTCAATGATCCGGCACGTCTTGCAGAGGTTGCTGTGGCATGGTTGTGTGGTGTCGTGGTCACTGTTCTCCTGAAGGCTGGGTAGTTTGCTGTGGACAATGGTCTGTTTGAGGTTGCGTGGTTGTTTGAAGGCAAGAAGTGGGGGTGTGGGGATGGCCTTGGCGAGATGTTCATCTTCATCAATGACATGTTGAAGGCTCTGGAGAAGATGCCGGAGCTTCTCTGCTCCGGGGTCATTTCTTGATAGAAGCCAGAGGGTGGTTGTCGAGGGTTGTTTTTCAAACTGGAGGCCTGTGACCAGCGGTGTGCCTCAGGGATCAGTGCTGGGTCCACTGTTACTTGTCATTTATATTAATGATTTGGATGAGAATATAGGAGGCATGGTTAGTAAGTTTGCAGATGACACTAAGATTGGTGGCATAGTGGACAGTGAAGAAAGTTATCTCCAATTGCAACGGGATCTTGATCAAGTGGGCCAGTGGGCTGACGAATGGCAGATGGAGTTTAATTTAGACAAATGCAAGGTGATGCATTTTGGTAGACTGAACCAGGGCAGGACTTACTCAGTTAATGGTGGGGCGTTGGGGAGAGTTACAGAACAAAGAGACCTAGGGGTAAATGTTCATAGCTCCTTGAAAGTGGAGTCACAGGTGGACAGAGTGATGAAGAAGGCATTCGGCATGCTTGGTTTCATCGGTCAGAACAGGAGTTGGAATGTCTTGTTGAAGTTGTACAAGACATTGGTAAGGCCACACTTGGAATACTGTGTGCAATTCTGGTCACCCGATTATAGAAAGGATATTATTAAACTAGAAAGAGTGCAGAAAAGATTTACTGGGATGCTACTTGGACTGGATGGATTGAGTTATAAGGAGAGACTGGATAGACTGGGACTTTTTTCTCTGGAGCGTAGGAGGCTGAGGGTGATCTTATAGAGATCTATAAAATAATGAGGGGCACAGATCAGCTAGATAGTCAACATCTTTTCCCAAAGGTAGGGCAGTCTAAAACTAGAGGGCATAGGTTTAAGGTGAGAGGGAAGAGATACAAAAGTGTCCAGAGGGGCAATGTTTTCACACAGAGGGTGGTGAGTGTCTGGAACAAGCTGCCAGAGGTAGTAGTAGAGACGGGTACAATTTTGTCTTTTAAAAAGCATTTAGACAGTTACATGGGTATGATGGGTATAGAGGGATATGGGCCAAATGCGGGCAATTGGGACTAGCTTAGGGGTTTTTAAAAAAAGGGCGGCATGGACAAGTTGGGCCGAAGGGTCTGTTTCCATGCTGTAAACCTTTATGACTCTATGACCCCATTCTGGTTCAGGTGCAACCTATCTGACTTATACAGGTCCCACTTTCCCCAGAAACTGACCCAGTGATCCAGGAAACTAAAGCCCTCCCTCCTACAGCATCTCTTCAACCACACATCCATCTGCTCGATCCTCCTGTTCCTATACTCACTAGCACGTGGCATTGGTAGTAATCCAGAGGTTACAACCTCTTGAGGTCTGCTTTTCAATCTGCTATCTAGCTCTCTAAATTTCTGCTGCAGAACCTCATCCCTCTTCCTACCTATGTCGATGGTACCAATGTGAACCACGACCTCCGACTGTTCAACTCCCCCTTCCACCCAACCCCCTTCAGAATGCCCTGCAGCCATTGAGTAACATTCCTGACCCTGACAATAGGGAGGCAACACACCATCCTGGAGTCATGCCTGTGACCGCAGAAACGCCTGTCTGTACCCCTCACCATTGAGTCTCCTACCACTACTTCTGCGTGGTGATCCATTTTGGTAGATTGAACAAGGGCAGGATTTACTCAGTTAATGGTTGAGCATTGGGGAGTATTACAGAGCAAAGATCTAGGGTTACAGGTGGACAGGGTGGTGAAGAAGGCATTCAGCATGTTTGGTCTCATTGGTCAGAACATTGAACACAGGAATTGGGACACCTTGTTGACGTTGTACAAGACATTGCACAAGACAAGAAGTTGTACAAGTTGTAATGCCACACTTCTGTGTACAGTTCTGGTCACCCTAGTATAGAAAGGATATTATTAAACTAGAAAGAGTGCAGAAAAAATTTACTAGGATGCTACCGGGACTTGGCGGTTTGAGTTATAAGGAGAGGCTGGATAGACTGGGACTTTTTTCTCTGGAGCGTAGAACACTGAGGGGTGATCTTATAGAGGTCTATAAAATAATGAGGAGCATAGATCAGCTAGATAGTCAATATATTTTCCCAAAGGTAGGGGAGTCTAAAACTAGAGGGCATAGGTTTAAGGTGAGAGATACAAAAGTGTCCAGAGGGGCAATGTTTTCACACAGAGGGTGGTGAGTGTCTGGAACAAGCTGCCAGATGTAGTAGTAGAAGCGGGTACAATTTTGTCTTTGAAAAAGCGTTTAGACAGTTACATGGGTAAGTTGGGTATAGAGGGATGTGGGCCAAATGCAGGCAATTGGGACTAGCTTCGGGGTTTAAAAAACAGGCCAAAGGGCCTGTTTCCTTGCTGTTAGCCTCTATGAGTACTGCTCTTCAACTCTTCCTCCTCCCTTATGCAGCTGTGCATCTGTCGTGGTGGGATTCGAACCCAGGTCCCCAGAATGTTAGCTGAGTTTCTGGATTAGTAGTCGAGCGATAATACCACTAGGGTGTCGCCTCCTCCAGGTGAGCCTCGCAAATAGTAAAGGTGAGAAGAGGCACGCCTGCCTTATGCCTCTATGAAGTGAAAAAGGCTCTGATTTATCTCGGTTGGTAAGAATAGGCACTGTTGGATGTGTATATGGCGGCACGGTGGCACAGCGGTTGGCACTGCTGCCTCTCAGTGCCAGGGACCTGGGTTCGATTCTCGGTCTCGGGTGACTGTCTGTGTGGAGTTTGCACGTTCTCCTCGTGTCTGCGTGGGTTTCTTCCAGGTGCTGCGGTTTCCTCCCACATCCAAAGATGTGCTGGTTAGGTGCATTGGTCATGCTAAATTGCTCCTTAGTGTCCTGGAATGTGTAGGTTAGAACGATTAATGGGGTAAATATGTGGGATTACGGTGATAGGGACTAGGTGGGATTTTTGTCGGTACAGATTCAATGGGCCAAATGGCCTCCTTCTGCACTATAGGGTTTCTGTGATTCTATGATATAACGCCCTCACCCAGGAAATAAAAGCCATAATGGTCTCATCTCTAACTTTCTTTAGCAGTAATTATATATTTGCCTCATAAAATGATTAGGGAAATCTCAGGTCAACAAGGGAATTATTTATCATTCTTTGCATTTGTCTAGTTATATCAGCGGCACGGTGGCACAGTGGTTAGCACTGCTGCCTCACAGCGCCAGGGACCCAGGTTCGATTCCTGGCTTGGGTCATTGCCTGTGCGGAGTCTGCACATTCTCCCCGTGTCTGCGTGGGTTTCCTCCGGATGCTCTGGTTTCCTCTCACAGTCCAAAAGACGTGTAGGTTGGGTTGACTGGCCATGATAAATTGCCCACTTAGTGTCCGGGGGTTAGTCGGGCAAATAAGTAATGTTATGAGGATAGGGATTGTGGTCCGTGCAGACTCGATGGACCAAATGGCCTCTTTCTGCACAATTTGTCTTACAAAACCCAATCCCAAATCCATCTGGCCTGGCAACTTCACTATTAGGGAGGGATTGTATTGTATCAAGTATTTCCTGAAGTCTGCCTTTAAGAATCGTTTAGCTGTGTCATTTAATTTTGGCAGATTGAGAGAACGGAGGAAGTTCATAATATCTTTTGCGTCTGCAGTTGTTTTGGATGTTTGCAGCTCTATGTAAAATTACCTAAAGCATTTATTAACATCCTTTGGTTCTGTCACAAATACACATTGCTTTGTTAATGGCCTATCAGGCTTATCCCCCAGCTCAAAATATTTTTGTTCCATTTTTAGCAGTAAATTACTGACCTGGTTCGGGACTATCGTGTTATATTCACGCTAAAATTGAAGAATATGGCTTAAAATAAGGGATGATTGGGCTGCTCTGTGGGATTGTTCTAACTCCAATAACTGCATTTCTATTTCTGACAGCTACTGCTACCTCTTTAAAGAAGATTCATCTGAAATGATGTGTCCCTGCGTTACAACGGATTATTTTCCATAAGGTAAAGATACATCAGAAGTGTTATCCATTTCTAACAACATTGGCATAACTGAGGAGTCAACATTCAGTCAACCTCCTCATTCAAAATAGACTTCTTGATGTAGAAACCACTCCATTCAGGCATAGAATATTTGTGTTTTTTTTATTCATTTGTGGGACAAAGGTGTCACTGGCAAGTCCAGAGTCCCATTTTTAAAGTTTATTTATTAGTGTGACAAGTAGGTTTACATTAACACTACAATGAAGTTACTGTGAAAATCCCCTAGTTGCCATACTAGAATAGAATCATAGAAACCCTACAGTGCAGAAAGAGGCCATTTGGCCCATCGAGTCTGCACCGGCCACAATCCCACCCAGGCCCTTCCCCCATATCCCGACATATTTACCCACTAATCCCTCTAACCTATGCATCTCAGGACACTAAGGGGCAATTTTAGCATGGCCAATCAACCTAACCCGCACATCTTTGGACTGTGGGAGGAAACCGGAGCACCCGGAGGAAACCCACGCAGACACGAGGAGAATGTGCAAACTCCACATAGACAGTGACCCAAGCCGGGAATCGAACCCAGGTCCCTGGAGCTGTGAAGCAGCAGTGCTAACCACTGTGCTACCGTGCCGCCCACTCCGGCGCCTGTTCGGTTACACTGAGGGAGAATTTAGCATGGCCAATGCACCTAACCAGCACGTCTTTTGGACTGTGGGAGGAAACCGGAGCACCCGGAGGAAACTCACACAGACACAGAGAGAACATGCAGACTCCACACAGACAGTGACCCAATGCTGGGAATCGAACACAGGTCCCTGGTGCTGTGAGGCAGCAGTGCTAACCACTGTGCTACCATAACTAAGGGGCTTGCTCGGCCATTTCAGAGGGCTCTGGAGTCACATGTAGGCCAGACAAGGTAAAGATGGCAGATTTCCTTCCCTAAAGGACATTAGTAAATCAGATGCATTTTTCTGACAATCAACAATGGTTTCAAGGTCTTCAGTAGATTCTTAATACCAGATATTTTTTATTGAATTTCAATTCCACCATCTACCATGGCTGGAGTCGAACCCGGGCCCCCAGAACATGAACTGAGTTCCTGGATTAATAGCCTAGCGAAAATGCCACTGGGCCATCCCCTCCTCGTATTCTGAAACCGCTCATATATCAGAAAGTGTCTTTTATTTTAGACAATCTTTGCTCTCCTGAGGAAAAGTTTGCATGAACTGTTTTTACTTAAAGTGGGTCTTGGTTACCTGGTGAATGGATGGAGTTAACAGCTCAGCACTGATGGCTCGGGTTTGAAGATTTAAGGACTGAAAAGTGGTGACACTGAATTGGTCATGACTTTTTATCCACCATCTAGAAACCTGAATTGAACTTTTAAATACAGACTTTTAAAAAAACAGATAATAAAGTGCTTTAACCACAGCCTCAGATGGCTACCCACAATTTGCATTACTACATGTTCCAAATTCCAATACATCAGAGTGGAATCAGTCTGTCTGCAAAACCCAAAGATAATGGGTGCGATTTACCTGCCATTCATGCCTCAATCCCACTGCTGCAAAGTTGGAGAATTTGGCGGTTAGCTAAATCTCCGTTCACTGTGGCAGGATGGAAAAATCCCACCGATGGGAACAGTGGTAAGATTCCAGACAATCAGGGAACTGTGAGGGACTCACACCTCCTGTCTCTTTAACAAGGGATCTTTGACAATCACCTGAGGCAGCTGGTGATTGGAGATGAGCTACTGGGACTAATTGCTGGGACAATGGGAGCCTGGCTAAGTTAGCTTCCAGATGTAAGCAAATTACGTCACCTTTGCAATACAGGGATAATGGGAGGAATTGTGTCATCGGAATGAAGTCTCGTGGTGGAGGTGTGGACAGGCAGTGTTAACCATTGCGGAGACCGACGGAAAATCCCACAGTATCTTACAGCATCATAAATTATGCAGTCTGGGGCTTCCCGTTGTCCCGTAGAGTGGGATAGGCTGGGGATGCACATGCCCTGCCATCATATCCAGTGCCATACTTAACAGGTGCCTGGACATCGAAGTCACTGACAAGGCCAATAGAGATGGCAGGAAGGAGGCTCAGATCTCCTGTGCCTACGTTCAGCGACGCAGCCCTGTGCATTCTCCTTGGCCAGGTGGAGGTCAGCTGGTGTGTCCCTCACCCGGTTGATTGGAAGAGGAGGCCTGGCAGGGTAACCAGCCCTGCAGCTCTGAGTGCCCAGGTTTTCCAGCGCAGGTCAGCCCTCTACTGCCTGAAGAGAATGAATAAGCTCATCCACTCTTCCAGGGTTTGTGAAGCTTCAGCTGCTCACACTAACCACAATGGAACTAATGAACGTCAGGGCGTATGAGCCTCAGTAATAACAGCAGATGGCAAACGGATGCAACATACAATTCCTTTCAATCCATCTGCTCCATTGTCTTTAAGCAGAAGTTAAGCCACAACTGGTGAGAATAGCTGTGGCTTAACAAGGGGAAGAACAGAAAGTTCTGACAGAATTTCAGGAGAGGGCAGCCCAGCTGGCAGGTATGGAGCTGGATCGCACCATAGGAGATGGGCAGACTGGATTCAGGCCTCTGCCCAAGCAAGGATCCATGCATGGCATAGAAACCTGGGGGCCACGTGTGCCACTATGGCAGAGGCAACTCAAGCTGTCACCAATACGCATACCTGGCGATGGATACCTAGGATGCATCTAGCGCCCTCCAAACAAGGAATTTGCAACCCCACTGGGGTGCTGCAACTCCCACCCGGTAACCTCACTAGTTAGAAGCCAGAGAACCCTCTGGAAGATGTGAAAAGGGAGATAAGAAGAGGCCATCCCCAGTGTAGACTCGGCACAACCCTCAGTGAAGAAGACTACAGATAAGACTTGGCAGAAACCCAGAGATAGTTGGAAGAGGGAATATGAGAATCACCTCCGCAGACAAGGACAGTGAGAGGGCAGAGACTCAGAGAATTGGACATGCAGCTCGGTCAAGTTCATTGGCACAGATACTATTAGAATCTTAGGCAAATAGAATTGAGATGATTTGGGAAAAGTAGCTGTGTGTTAATATTTATTGAACTCATTAGTAAAATTGGGTTGAACTGCGAACCAAGTCTTGTCCTTTGTGCATCTCAGAAATAAGAGCACCTGGGTAAAGTGTTTGATCAAAGTGTCTAATTTTCCAGATAACAATTCTTTCTATAGTAAACTCTAAACAACCTGTTCTAGAGGTTGTTTTATGATCACAGCACACAAACAAGTTATATCCTTTTCAAACAAAAAAGAATTTTTGGGCTGGGAAATTCCCGCCTGAGGTCAACAGACATTTCCGTTGCCGCTCCGATTCCTTGGTGGGTGGATGATAGAATTCCGGCATCTGCATGGTCTCCCCAATGTACCATGCCTCAGGACATCCTTTCCTGCAGCGTATCAGGTAGACAACGTTGGTCGAGTCACAAGAGTATGTACCGTGTACCTGGTGGATGGTGTTCTCACGTGAGATGATGGCATCCGTGTCGATGATCTGGAGAGTATCAAATGCGGAGAGGGCAAAGAGGGAATTATAAGACCCCCCTCCTCACTCGATCATAACAGCAGTCAACAGTTAAACACTCTCTGAAGTAGCAAGCATATTCTACTTTAAAAAAAACTGTGGCTGTCAAATGAAGGGAGGAAAATGAGAGGAACCATTCTCCTCTCTTCACCTCATTGTAGATTTACTAAGACTACTGGTGGAGTACTCGTGTTTAATTCAGTGCTCCATTTGATTGGGAGGGTGTTGAGACAATAAAAAGGGCACAAGTCAGATTCCCTGGGATGCTGGGTTCTGAAGTGGCACAGTGGTGAGCACTGCTACCCGCCAGGGACCTGAGTTTGATTCCCAGCTTGGATCACTGTCTGTGCGGAGTCTGCACGTTCTCCCCGTGTCTGCGTGGGTTTCCTCCGGGTGCTCCGGTTTCCTTCCACAGTCTGAAAGACGTGCTGGTTAGGTGCATTGGCCATGCTAAATTCTCCCTCAGTGTACCCAAACTGGTCCGGAGTGTGGCAACTAGGGAATTTTCACAGTAACTTCATTGCAGTGTTAATGTCGGCCTACTTGTGACTAATAAATAAACTTTAAAATCAACCTGAAATGGTAACTTTTTTTTCTTGCCACAGAAGCTGCTTGACCTGCTGAATATTTCTAGCAAGATTTGTTTTTATTTCCGATTTTGGGCTGCCACAGTATTTTAGAACAGTACAGCATAGAACAGGCCCTTCGGCCCACGATGTTGTGCCGAGCTTTATCTGAAACCAAGATCAAGATTTTGCTTTTGTTTTCATCCCTAGAGTGCAAACTGGTATGAGTGAATGCCAGGAAAGACCTGAAAGAACTGGGTTTGCTTTCATTCAGAGAGAATTGGTTGAAGGCAGACAGTTTTGGCAATTGAGGGATCTTAATGAAGGGATATATGGATATAAGATCAAAGGAAAGCTGGAAAACTTTATTACACAGAGTTGCAGTCTCTCACACAAGTCCCAGTTATTCCCATTGTGCACCATACAATATACTGACCACTTTGCAGTCATTCTTATTGTACAGATATAGCCTGACATTTAAAAACAAGATCCTAGTCTTAGCTGCACTATTCTTAGTCATCAATGTGGTAAGTATAGTCCACCTTGAAAGAACAGCAAGATTTAATATCAAACTCTGTCTGTTAAGGTTTATGATTTTAAAATATCATTAGCTTTCTTTACCTAGAAATGTGCTGTGCTACACAGGTCAATTGGTAAAAGTCAAGAGTTTATCCAGTGAGGAACCACACGTTATCCCATCATAGAATGAGAAATTCCAAAAAAAAAGAAATGTTTTTGATCCAGAGACAAGTACAGAGAATAATCCTACGACTCACTACAAGATACAGCACATAATGCCCAAAAATAGTTCAGATCATTTTTGCGAATATAATTAACATCTTGTGATTAATAATGGGAGTACAGTAACACAGTGGTTATACGACTGGACGCCTGCACTGATAATACAGAGAATATGAACTGTTTGGAACTCACAAACAAATCATAGATATAAGAATCGAGGACCAGTCACAATTGTCAGAAAAAACAAAATGCTTCACGAATGTCCTTAAGGATAGAGCCTCCCATCCGTAGCCATTCCACCCTACAGATGATGCCAGCCCCATGCCAGCTCTTGACTCCTAACTGTCTTCTGAAGTACCCTAGCAGTTTATTTTTCTTTTAAATGGGACATGGGTATCATTGCCCTGGTCAGTATTCTCATTGCCCATCCTCAATAGTTCATAGAATCCCTACAGTGCAGGAGGAGGCCATTCAGCCCATTGAACCTGCACCAACCACAATCTACTCCCTCCCCCAGGACCTATCCCAGCAACCCCACGTACTTGCCCTGTTAGTCCCCCCTGACACTAAGCGGAAACTGAGCATGGCCAACCAGCCTAACCTGCACATCCTTGGAGTTGTATCAACCCACTGCAAAGAATAATTACACCATCACCTTCTCATGGGCAACCATGCATGGGAAATAGATGCCAGCATCGGCCAGTGACACCTACACCCTGAGAATCAAATGGCGATGCCACTGTGATTATATGATAGGAAAGGTATAAAGTATATCCTTAATGAGCAACATTTAATCAACAACCCATCACAACATCCCTACGGTGCAGGAAGAGGCCATTCAGCCCATCGAGCTCCACCGACAACAATCCCACCCAGGCCCTATCGCTGAAACCCCAAGTATTTACCCTGCTGATCCCCCGGCACTAAGAGTCAATTTAGCATGGCCAATTCACCTAACCCGCACATCTTTGGAGTGTGGGGGAAAACTGGAGTACCTGGAGGAAACCCACGCAGACACGGGGAGAATGTCCAGACTCCACTCAGACAGTCACCAGAGGCCAGAATTGAACCTGGGTCCCTGGCGCTATGAGGCAGCAGTGCTAACCACGGTGCCACCCATATTTGTGCAGAACAGTTTCATGCATCTTTAAGCAAAGCTACATGAGCACATGGACCTATGGGGCTATACCAAGAGTCTCAGTCAAATATGGGGCCCTTACCAAAGGGATGGATGGACAGACGCACACACAGTTCACCATAAACCTCAATAGTACTGCCTGCCGATTACATGAATGGCAGTGAATGGAAATTGGTCCTTGGTGTAGGGTTAGTCATCTAACTTTGGTGTCTCCCTGAGCCTCGGAGCCCAAACATGATCTGTGCAGTGCCTGGAAGAAGCCTGTAAGGATAGAGGAAAGAGTGGAAGAAACTGTCAGGACTTCACAGCATAGCAGGAAGGAAGCAGTGGAAGAACTTCTCGAGTTCGTTAGGGCAGTGTTTCAATAACTGGAGTGGGATGTCCAAAGGTGTGCAGGTTAGGTTGATTGGCCATTCTAAATTGTCCTCTAGTGTCCCGGGATGTGTATGTTAGAGGGATTAGCAAGGTAAATATGTGGGGTTTCGGGGATAGGGTGGGATTGTTGTCGGTGCGGGCTTGATGGGCCGAATGGCCTCCTTTATAGGGTTTCTATGGCAGGCTTTGAGGCAGGGGTGCTGGCATACAGTTGTGCAGAGAGGAGGGGGGGAACCCAAATGTTCTTAGTGCCTAGTATCCATAAATTCTTTATGCAGCCCTGGCTTTGAGCAAACATGACACTGGACTGAAGCTCCTGTCGTTAAATCTCTGAGCTGTTTTTATTTAATTCTGCTCTTTAGTGGAGAATGAAGCAAATGATGCAATGGCAGGGCTGATTTACTCAGGGTTTAATTGTAGTTATGCCCTTGTATTTGCCTACAAAGCAGTAATGACTGCATTTCATAGGTTGGCTGATAATTTGCAATATCCTAAGTGATAGGCACTGTATAAATAGAACTTTTATTTTCATTACAGATATTGATCAGAGACAGCTATCCCCAACTGAAATGGACAGTGAGCTCACAAAAACAGCAGACAAACCTCTCTCTGACCAGCACTGAGGTGTAAGAACATAGGAACTGGGAGCTGGAAGAGGCCACTTGGAACTTCGAGGCTGCTCTGCTATTCAACAAGATCAGGATGTGGAGATGCCGGTGTTGGACTGGGGTGGGCACAGTCAGAAGTCTCACAACACCAAGTTAAAGTCCAACAGGTTTATCTGGAATCACGAGCTTCTGGTCCACTCGCCTGATGAAGGAACAGCGCTCCGAAAGCTCATGATTCCAAATAAACCTGTTGGACGTTACCCTGGTGTTGCGAGACTTCTTACGGCAACAAGATCAGGGCTGACCTTTCACCTCAGCTCCAGCTTCCTCCACAATGCCAGACCCCTAAATACCCAAAAATCTATCTACCTGTGCCTTGAATGTACCCCCTCAATGTTTGAACATCCTTAGCTCTCAGAGATAGAAAATTCCAAAGATTTATTTGCAAGATTTCAGGGAAGAAATGTCTCCCTATCTCTAAACAGTTGATCCAGTACTCCGAGACTGTGGGTGGGATTTTCCAGCCACACTCACCCTAAGGCTAGAAATTCCCATCCAAGGTCAATGAACCTTTGCATGGTCCGCCCCCGCAAGCTATGATCCCCAGGGTGGGCGGGACGGGAAAATTCTGCCCTGTGACTCCTTGTCCCATCCAGGGGAAACATTTTCTTAGCACCTTAGCTGTCAAGTCCCTTAAGAATTTTCTATGTTTCAATTAATCTCTTTTCATTCTCCTAAAATATAATGACTATGGCCTAGTCGACTCAATTCCTCCTCATAGGGCAATCCTCTCGTCCCAGGAACCATTTTAGTGAACTTTGATTGCACTTCTCTAGGTCAATTATGTCCTTCCATGGGTGGGGAGACGAAAGCTGAACACAATATTCCTGGAGTGACTTCCACAGATCATTGTGATAAGGCTTTTTACCCTCATACACCAATCCCTTTATAACAGAAACTAATATACCTGTTGCCTTCCTAACTACTTGCTGCATCTACAGTTCAACTTTTTGTGATTCATGCATAAGGGCTTCCCAAGGTCCCTCGGAATGCAAACATTTTCCAGCCTCTCGCCATTCAAAATATATGATTTGTTTTTAATTTTTCCTATCAAAGTGGAAAAGGTTATACTTTACACATTGTATTCCATCTCCCATGTTCTTGCCCTTTTAACCAACCTGTCTAAACCCCTCTTCATAAAGGTTTATTTCTTAGTCACAAGCAGGCTTACATTAACACTGCAATGAAACATAGAAACCCGACAGTGCAGAAGGAGACCATTCAGCCCATCGAGTCTGTACCGACCACAATCTCACCCAGGCCCCATGCCCATAACACCTCATATTTACCCCACTAATCCTCCTAACTTATGCATCCTGAGATACTAAGGGGGAATTTACTATGGCCAATGCATCTAACTCGCACATCTTTGGACTGTGGGAGGAAACCCAGAGCATCCAGAGGAAACCCACGCAGACATGGGGAGAACATGCAGACTCCACACAGACGGTGACCCAAGCTGGGAATCGAACCTGGGTCCCTGGCGCAGTGAGGCAGCAGTGCTAACCACTGTGCCACCATGCCTCCCATGCCCATGGCCAATTAACTTCCCACCTAACTTTGTATCATTAGCAAATGTGGGTATGTTACAATCAGTCCTCTTGGAAAAGTCATGAATATAGAGTTTGAATAGCTGAGGTCCAAGTTGCAGTTTCTCACACAACCTGTTAAGCCAAAATGTTCCGCCAGTTCATGCTGTTTTTTTTCCTTTCCATTAAGCAGTCCTCAATCCAGATTAATATATTGGGTGGGATTTTCCAGCCACGCTCACCCCAAGACTGGAAAATTCCGCCCCAGTCAACGGATCTTTGCATGGTCCACGCCTGCCCACTACAATTCCCATGGCGGGTGGGATGGGGAAATTCTGCCCATTATCTCCAAACCTGTGAGTCCAAATTGTGTGTAATAATCTCTCATATCCCACCGTATGAAATGCTTTTTGAAAATTCAAATGCACTACACGACAGAAAAATGCACCTAAACTGGTAAAGATAAAAGTGAGAGGCAGAATAATCTCGAGGGGCTAAAAGGTGGGAAGTTAGTTGGTGGTGGGCATGGGTGGCACGGTGCCACAATGGTTAGCACTGCACCAGGGACCCAGGTTCGATTCCCAGCCTGGGTCACTGTCTGTGCGGAGTCTGCACATTCTCCTCGTGTCTGCGTGGGTTTCCTCCGGGTGCTCCAGTTTCCTCCCACAGTCCAAAAGACGTGCTGGTTAGGTACATTGGCCATGCTAAATTCTCCCTCAGTGTACCCGAACAGGGTACACCTGTTCCTGCCTTCCATTCAGATGCAGATCTGACACCAGAATTATCCTGCCATTTCTGTGTCACTTCTTATGATAAATGGAAAGGTTGGACATCTCTGGGGAAGTGGTGGTGTGGTGACATTGTCACTAGACTAGTGATTTAAAAAGCCAGAATAATGCTTGGGACCCAGGTTCAAATCTCACCGTGGCCGGGGGTAAAATTTGAATTCAATAATAAACCTTTCGTTATATTGTTGTAAAAACCTAACCAGTTCACTAATGTCCTTTAGGGAAGGAAATCTGCCGTCCTTACCTGGTCTGGCCTACATGTGCCTCCAGAATCACAGCAATGTGGTTGATTTTTAAATGGTCTCTGAAATGGCCTATCAAAGTGCTCAGTTCGAGGTCAATTAGGGTCGGGCAACAAATGATGGTCTTGCCCAACGCCCCATCGATGAATGTTAAAAAAGCAATGGACACCAGAGAGAGAGATTTAAGGGGGAAGCAAATAGATATGTTTAAAAACAAAGGTGATAAAGACTGCCCAGAAATTGATATATTTTATCACATGATGGAGCATTACTAGATATTACCATGCAATGATACCTGATGCTTCAGGAATGCAAATCCGACATACTTTGAGTATTACTTTACAGCTACAGCACATCCCAGAAACACTTTGGATTCCTTTAACAGCATATCACAGCTATGAATTTATGTGGAACTTAATACTGAAACATTTAAACTGCATAATAATGTGCCCATTAATCATTCAGTCCAAAGCAAGCTGGAAGGTCAGTTGTGTCCACAGTGAGAGGGTGTGCTATAATTACATATCACATTATAGATTTCTTTTTCCATTGCATCATTGTAATCTTGATACCACACAAATGAATAAAAAATAACAAAGGGTGAAATCCATTCTATCAAACTCTTCCTTCCATCGAGCAAGTAAAAACTACTCTGGCATAAGTGGTACCCAACTAAAGAATTCCAGCAGGTCTCCTGTGGCACTGCTTCTGGTGTGTCAAGAGTCAAAAGTTTAAAGTCACTGGAGGTAACTGCGCTGTAGGAATGAAGAAGTGTTGTGGTGAAGTGTTGTGGTGGCGATTGGGGAACTGATGTGTGAGTGGGAAAGTGTGCTGGTGAGTGGGGGAGTGTTGTGGTGGCGAAGTGTTGTGGTGGCGATTGGGGACCTGATGTGTGAGTGGGAAAGTGCGCTGGTGAGTGGGGGAGTGTTGTGGTGGATGGGAAACAGCAGCATCTCATTGATCCATTTAATGGTTCCTCCCCCACATTCTGGTGTAGATGGGAGAACCGAGCCTCTCTGCACCTCCCCGCTCCCCCCAAATGATGCAGACAAAACTGGGAAGCCTCCATGCAGAAACTATTTTTCTTCACCCATATTCAAAGTATTTTGAAGGACACAAAATTTCTGATGGAAAATAGAATGCACTTTCTTTAAGGAAGTAGAGAAACAAATACATTCAAAGTTTATTTATTAGTGTTACAAGTAAGGCTTACATTAACACTGCAATGAAGTTACTGTGAAAGTCCCCTAGTCACCACACTCTGGCGCCTGTTCGGGTACACTGAGGGAGAATTTAGTATGGCCAATCTACCTAACCAGCGCGTCTTTCAGACTGTGGGAGGAAACCGGAGGAAACCCATGCCGACATGGAGAGGTTGTGCAGACTCCGCACAGACAGCGACCGAAGCTGGGAATTAAATCCGGGTCCCTGGTGCTGTGAGGCAGCAGTGCGAACCACTGTGCCGCCTGGGGAGGTTTTGTGGTTTATAATATTTGCATGGAAAAATAAATTGATTCCAGTCTCACGGATTGACACAGCTGAAACAGGTGTGAATTTTATCCCAATAACACGTTTGTGAAATATAAAATAAAAGCTAACTTTCTCACCTAAATATCCCAGCACCCAGTATCTCACAGTAACTGGCATTTTGAATCAAACACCCTCCTTCCCAAGCCTCCTCAAAATCTACTTTTTTGACCGATACCTCTGGGGGCTGATTAGCTCAGTTGGCTGAGAGTGTGGTGCAGAATAATGCTAACAGTGTGGTCTCAATCCCCATAACAGCTGAGGTAGATCTTGGCCTTGCCTTGGGCTGTAGTCATGCAGCTGCCCAGCTACGAAGATGGCTAGGATCATGCTAAAGCTGTCAAGAGAGTGGAATCAACAGCAAGCATCCTTCCCCCACTATAATCCATTCTTTATTGCAGCTTTAGTTGTAAAGTTTGACCCTCAAAATTATTTACAGCTTAGATATGCCCGCACAATGATAAGTCTTCGGCTACTACTATCTGTTCCTTTAGTCCACTCACCTGAATCTTCTCCCTTTCATGGCCAATCCCTGTTTAATTTCATCAGATTAAATACACTGTATAATCTAAGCTATTATTGTTGTAGGTGGGCTAATTAAATTTGAGGCAATAAAGCACAAATATGACAAGTACATTGTGATGGATGCAAGTATGCAATGGATAAACATTGTAAAAATATATTAATAGAAATAAGGACACTCAATTGCCCTGTAACATTGTGTGAAATGGCATGGTGGCACAGTGGTTAGCACTGCTGCCTCATAACGCTAGGGACCCAGGTTCGATTCCCGGTTTGGGTGGAGTCTGCACATTCTCCCCGTGTCTGCGTGGGTTTCCTCCAGGTGCTCCGGTTTCCTCCCACAGTCCAAAGACGTGCTGGCTAGGTGCATTGGCCATGCTAAATTCTCCCTCAGTGTACCCGAACAGGTGTGTCAACTAGGGGATTTTCACAGTAACTTCATTGCAAGGTTAACGTAACCCTACTTGTGACACTAATAAATAAAATTAAAAAGATATAGTTCAATAGGAATTCACTCTGAATCTTGGCTGCAGTATGAGTTCAGTGTTAATGATGAGCTGATATCACAGCAGCATGCTGATCACTGATCCCTGTCCTGGATGATGTATTAGACTAGCCTGTTTAGTAAGAAGTTGGAAGAGCCTCCAATCAGCACAGATAGGATTGTGTTGCAAGGCAGTAACACACCTTAATATTCAGAAAACAGTGACAGACCAGTCAAGATGAGGCTATCTGAACTCAGCAATATATTACTATCCTGCAACATACTAAAGCTTGTTAGTTTTTATACAGATGGCTGGGAACACGTTGAAGGTAGCAATTAATCAAAACCTTCGGATAGTAACACAAGCCATGCTGGATCTGTTTGCAACTAATAGTGAAAACAGTGGCATTTTAGCCTTGGCCAATAATAGTGTATCTATTAGAAAAGCCGGCAGATTATCCTGATTTATTGTGTGGCCACAATAACCTGGGAAATGCATTAACAATAAACCAGAAAGGGAAACAGTGCCTGTCGCAAAATGCTGCAATAATGGGGATTGTTTATAAGCTTAATCATAGAGGAAATTCGAATCTGTACTGAAGATATATGGAGAAAGAAACGGGATTTCTGAATTGAAACAAAAATAGAAACTCAAACAGAAACCTTTGCATCTTTGTTCTGCCATTTACACATTCCGATCACTTAATGGACGCTATTAGCACCATTCTCAGCCTTTATCATCACCATTTACATTCCCTTTGTCTATGCAATTCCCATCTGTTACAGAGTCCTCCACCTCCCCTCACCCCTCATAGTATAAATCTTGTCCGATTTTCCTTGTCTTCAGCTCTGACGAAGGGTCATCCAGGCTCGAAACGTTGGCTCTAGTCCCTCTCCACAGGTGTTGTCAGACCTGCTGAGATTTTCCAGCATTTTCTTTTTTTTGTTTCAGATTCCAGCATCCGCAGTAATTTGCCTTTTTCTGAACTGAAACTTCCTTTTCTGTTTCTCGTACCTTCCCTGTCGGTGCTGTCACGCGCTTTCTCATAACCAGTTGGTCCGACAGAGCTATCTGCCCCCCCACCTCCCCCCCGCCCCCCCACCCCCCCCCCCCACCCCCCCCTCCCTCTGTAACTAGCTACGTGGAAGGGTGGAACAGAAGCAACATGCTGATTGGTTCAATGTTTTCTCCTCCACCTTCCATGTGGGTAGAAGGACTTGGATTTCAATCCCTCAGGAAGGAATACCTCAGGTGGTTGCCATAGATACTTTGCTAATAAGACAGGAGTTGCGAGTTCTTCACACTCCCCTAAATCATTGTCTTTGTTGAGCTTTACAGCCAGGCTGGCTACACTCTGATGAATTGGAATGAGAAATGTGCAGTAATGCATATTGGGGTTAGCCATCTTGGACTGCGAGTTCAAGTGATTTTGTCTCTGTTTTTCAAAGTCTGTGTTTAAACATTCAATTCAGCGCATCTGGATGACATCTCCACACCAAAACAAAATGTGACAAGAGGAACATTTCATTATAAGATTCGAATAAAAATTCATACACACATATTCCTCCTCAAACACTTATATCTCAACCTTACACTGTTACGGTTATGCTCTGTTTAATTTTTTTGTAACAAGGTTTACAGGCTGGGCTAAACTCTGGATAAAGCATTAGCCGCCACATTATTTGTCCCTGCATTGTAGGTAATCTTTACGTGGTAAGGTTGTAAAAGCAAGCTCCATCAAAAATAGTCTTGAATTTTGAGTTTCTCTGCAAATGTCAAGGGGTTGTGATCTGTATAAGTGATGATCTCTCCAGATCCATGTCTGAAATATACTTCAAAGTGTTTGGGAGTCAGTAAAACATCCGGAGTTTCCTTCTCCACAGCCCTCTTGGTGTCTCTTTAACTGTTTGGACAAGTACCCAGCTGGTCTCCTAATGCCTGATCCACCATTTTCCAGCAGAATGGCATTGGACCCGGGGGCACTAATATTGACGGCCATTTTAAAGGTTTGTTGAACTTTGAAGCTGCTGCCACCAGTTCTTTGGTTGATATGGCTTTCAGCCTTTTAGGAGATGTTTGACATGTCCTTGGCCACACTACCTTCATTTTTTTTCTGTAACACGTCTATCAGTGGGTTGAGCATAGTGCTGAGGTTTGGTACAAGTGTGCAGTAGAACTCCCACATTCCCACACAAAATTGTGTTATTTCCCATTTGTGCTTGTGGGGATGGGGAAATCCATCAATGCCTGCACCTTTGTTGTTTGAGGAAACACCTGCCTTTGACCGACAATAGACCCTAGATAGCTTAAGCAAACTTAGTCTTTTCAAATTTTACCATTAAGTGAGGCAACTGTAACCTTCAGAATAGTGCTTCTAACTGGTTGAGGTGGTTCCTCAAGGTACCACGGTTTACTAATAGATCATCCCGGTATACTACATAGTTGGATAAGCCAGGCATTACCTACCTCATTAGCTTTTGGAAGATGGATGGTGAATTTCTTAATCCAAATGGTATATCTCAGCACTGGAATAGGCCACCTGGGGTTACAAAAGCCCTGATCCCCTTAGCTCAGGCGGTTAAGGAACTTGACAGTATCCTTTAAACAAGATATAAGTTGTGTTTTCCTCTATTGATACAGTCTTTTAGATGGGGAATTGGGTAAGAGACAGCTCTGGTCACTTCATTAACTTTCCTGTAGTCAATGAAGTTTGTTTCAGCCATTTGGCTTAGGCACAAGAATAGCTGAGGAACTCCAGTTGCTCTGGCTGGGCTCAATCAGGTTGTGCTCTAACATCTACAGAGTTTCTTCCCAAACCTAGGTCAGTTTCTCGAGGCCTAGTTGATAGGGACTTTGCATTGTGGGAGGGTCTCTCTTACATCTCTGACATCATGTCAGCCTAGGGGTGTGCAGGCTGACTTGTCCCTATAGGCCTCTTTAAACACTGTAAGCAGTCCTGCCTTGTGTACTCTCTGTTCTGTGTTTAAATAAGAGAGCACGGTGTCAAATCTCTCCAACATTTGGGTGTTAGATAACCAGACGATGCGGGGGATCAATTTGGAAATCATCCAAACCTCTCTCCAGCTCATCCCCACCATCCCTGCTGCTCTCCTCATTCCTGACTGGCTGATAGACATGTGTTTGTTTGTCCTCTTCCCAGCTATGATACTGCTTCAGGGTATTAATGGAACACCGCCTTGTCTTTTTTTCCTACAGTCTGGGGTGTCAATTGACTCGTTCTCCTTTCCAATTCTCTTGACCACTCTGTACTGGCCACTGAACCTGGCTTTCAGTGAATTGGTAACAGTACTAACCCTGGTCCTCGAGCTGAAATGTTACCTAGGAACATAGGACTTAGGAGCAGATGTGGAATATTCAAGCCTGCTTCATCATTCAATTTTCATTCGCCAGTTATATTTAGCATTCAATGCAATTTTCATAATCCCAGAAGCGACAATAGCGGCTGGACAAAAATTTTGAGTTGGATAAATATGGCATGGACAAACTGACTGTTACGATGAGTACAGAAAATGAGTAATGATGAAAATTCAAATGGAAACGCTTGATGTGTTTTCTACTTCACTGGTGAGTTTAAAGGCTAGAAGTGCAAGTACATTTGAGATACTAATTAAAAGGCATTTTCCAAGTTCACTAAGATGAGTACTATAATGTTTTCCCATTATGATACATCAGGACACAGAGGGCCTGATTTTACCAACAATTTGCGCCCGTTTTCAGGCGCGAAATTGCGGTAAAGTCGGGTGTGAGGCCTTTATCGCGATCTGCACCTGCGTCCGCGCAGATCGCCACTTTACCGAGATCTGCGAATGGCGGGGATCCGTTCCATGCCCAAATCGGGCGCAACTATGATTTAAATGCATTTGCATGCATTTAAATTGAATTAATGAACTGCCCGCCCAACTTTATCAGCATTTCCCCCTTTACCGCCGCGTTTACCGATCCGGAACCACGCTTTTTGGGACCTGCTGAATAAAAGTCTGAGTCTGGTGCTCCAGCCTCTGAAGAGCGCGTTTAGTGTTTCCAACGGCTCTCTGACTCAGATCAGTGGTTGGGGGGGACGGGGGGGGGGGTGGTGAGAGGCGGGTCAGATCATTCTCTGGTTGGAGGGGAAGGAGGGGAGTGAGGTCAGATCGTTGTCTGGTTGGGGGGAGGAGGAGGAGGAGGAGGCGGGTCAGATGTATCTCTGGCAGGGAGGGGGAGGGCCGATCGTTGTCTGGTGGTGGGGGGGGAGGCGGGTCAGATGTTCCTCTGGAGGGGAGGGGGAGTGAGGCCAGACCATTCTTTGGGGGGAGGGGGGGAGGAGGGGGGCAGGTAAGCTGTATCTCAGGGAGGGGGAACAGATGGATCTCTGGTGGGGGGGCAGATGGATCTCTGGTGGGGGGGGGCAGATGGATCTCTGGTGGGGGGGCAGATGGATCTCTGGTGGGGGGGCAGATGGATCTCTGGTGGGGGGGCAGATGGATCTCTGGTGGGGGTGTGGGGGGCGCAGGGGGGTCCGCTGCCACTCTGTGGGTGATCGGTGGGGGGGGAGGGGGGCAGGGGTGGCGATCGGTCTGGGTAGTCGGGGGGGATGAATAAGGGACACACACACACACACAGGAGTAGCTTATACAATGCCAGCATCTATTTACTTTGAGCTTGTACCTACTGCTTTTGATGGGAGAGAGTTCTATACTTTTGGCGGGGGGTGGTGGATACCCACCACCCCCCGCTACCCAGACTGATCGCCACCCCCCATCCCGAGATACATCCTCGCTCCCACTTGTCACTCCCGGGCCGCTTTCTCTGCTTTCTGCGGCTCGGGAGCGATCCGACATGGGCGCGCTTTTTCCAATTTTTTTCTAACTGCGCGTGCGCAGTTCAGAGCTCCGATCGTTCCGGCAGCGCTAAGCCCCGCCCACAGCACGAATCGGACTGGAGGTGGCTGAGAGTGTAAGGGGGCACCTGAAGGCAGATTTCTAAGTCGGATCTGCATTACGCCCAGATTCGGCACTTAGAATGAAAATGGTCAAATCGGGCCCAGAGTCTCCACTTTGTCCATTAAAACGCCCTCAAAAATTCACTTCACCTTCGATCAACACAGGAGTGGCTGAGACAATGCCAGCATTTATTTAGTACCTTTTCATGGTGCAACATCTAAAACACTTCATAATAATTAAAAGCCCAAGTCAGTATCTAAATCTATCTGTACCAATATTTTGACAATATAGATAAAACTTAAAAATGTCTGAAGCATAAAAGCGAGGAAAGGCAATCAAGAACAAAGAACATCGACAGAGTTTCTTCCCAGATCAGTGCCGATTTCTGAGGGCTGAAGGCTGTCCAAGCCTGCACCGATCACATTCACCTATCTAAACCAACCACTTATATCCCTATATTCCCCGTTTGTCCATTGCAAATTGTTTTCTTACCTGGAGGCAGAAATGTACAAATATATTCCAATTGGAAAATTCCACCAAGAAATTGCAGTTAAACTCTGAATGACTTCAACACAATGATTAGCTAGAATTAGACTTTGTGATCTTAAGGCAACTGATCAGTTTAAACTCCACCCCGGGAGAAGCAGAATATTCTCCAAATTCTCCATCAGCACCGCCCTGGAAGGTAAAGATGAGCGGCCCATTCAGCCCCTCGGGTCTGCACTACCCATTCAATAAGTACATGACTGATCTGTATCCTAACTCCATCCAATCACTTAATACTCTGAGCTGTTAAAAATCTGTCAGAGTTAAAATTATTAATTGAGCTTGTACCTACTGCTTTTGATGGGAGAGAGTTCTACACTTTTGCCACCCTTTGTGTGAAGAAGTATTTCCTCACTTCTGTCCTCATGGCCTGTTTCTGATTTTCCCACATCCTAAAATTCTGCTCCATCAAGAAATGTTTCACTCTATCCACCTTATCAATTACTTTCAAGATCATGAAATCTTAATCAATTTACCTCTTAACCTTCTGTATTCCAGGGAATACATGATGAGTTTATGAAATCTTTCCTTACTACCTAAGCCTTAGAGTTCTGGTAACATTGCTTGGTATGGTATTTCTGATACAGCTCCTGTGACTCTCACCAATTTTAACACATACACTATGGAAAGCATCCTTTCCAGATGTAATCACAGCTTGGTATGGCTCCTGCTCTGTCCAAGACTGCAAGAAACTACAAAGGATTGCGAATGTAGCCTAGCCCATCACGCAAACCAGCCTCCCATCCATTGAATCTGTCTACACTTCCCGCTGTCTCGGAAAAGCAGCCAGCATAATCAAGGGCCCCACGCACCCCCGACCATCTTCCATCGGGAAAACATGCAAAAATACGAGGTCATGTACCAACCGACTCAAGAACAGCTTCTTCCCTGCTGCTGTCAGATTTTTGAATGCTCCTATCATATATTAAGCTGATCATTCTCTTCACGGTATCGGCAACTGCAACACTATATTCTACATGCTCTCCTTTCCTTGTCCCCTATGTATTCTATGAATGGTATGGTTTATCTGTATAGCTCGCAAGAAATAATACTTTTCACTGTATCCCAATACATGTGACAATAAGTCAATCATTCTGGTGAACTCCTTCCAAAGCCAAAATATCATTTCTAAGCTGCATTGTCCAGAATTGTAAACAGTGATCTGGTTGTGGTCTTTGAATAGCTATTGTTATGCTTCCTTCTCTTTGTGGCCCTCTTGTTGAAAAGGTTAACATTCCATTAGCTTTTTAATTTTTTTTTTACCTGACTACAATATTTTAGTGATGTGTACATGGAACTCTAAATCTCCTTGGATTTTCACAATTCCCATTTTTCACCATTTAAAAAATATTCACCTCGATCCATTTTTGGTCTAAAATAGTTGAACTGACATTTGCCTGCATTGAAATCCATCTGCAACAATTTGGTTTGATTATTCAATCTATCAATGTATCCGCAATTTATGCTCCCATGTTATTATTCCACCAATCTTTGTATTATTGGCAAACTTCAACATATGGTTCTCAATTGTGTTGTCTAAGTTATCAATAAATATATTGAGGAGCTGAGTTCTCAGCACAGATACATGTGTGAACATGGATGGTTAGTCATGTCCTTCCAATTTGAGTATATAACCGTTATCTCTACTCTGTCTTCTACCAACTAACTAATCTGCGACCCAGGTCAATAATTTGACTTCAAATCCATGCACTTTAATATTCATTAATAGACTCTTACATGGAATGTCAATGAATATTATCTGGCAATTCACGTAAGCTAATGGATTACATTTATAAGCATTTCCCTGTCTACTACTTTAGTTACTTCATAAATAAATTCTATTAGGTTGTTGGACATAACCTATCATTTATAAATCCATGTTGACTCTCTGTAATTAGATCAAATTCCTTGAAGTGAACCTCCACTCCTGTGATCCATGGCAATCTGACTGGTGAGACCATATTCATCCAGCATAATGGTCTTATAAAAATTGGATCCGTCGCACTTGATACAAGTAACAACCATGTGAAAGTGTGCAGAGAGGAACAGAAGAACCTGCATTTTTTTGCTCCAGAATATGGAGCTGTAACAAATGTACAAGTGGCACGGTGACACAGTGGTTAGCACTGCTGTCTCACAGTGCCAGGACCCGGGTTTGATTCCCGGCTTGGGTGACTGTCTGTGCGGAGTCTGCACGTTCTCCCCGTGTCTGCGTGGGTTTCCTCTGGCTGCTCCAGTTTCCTCCCACAGTCCAAAAGACATACTGCTTAGGTGCTAAATTTTCCCTCTGGAGTGTGGTGACTAGGGGATTTTCACAATACTTAAACTTAAAAACTACATCTGTCTTTTATGGTAAGATTACAATAACTTCCCCATTACAGATGTTGAACTAACAATTGTATAAATTCTTGTTCTACCTTTTATCACGCCATTTTTAAGTAATGATTCCAATTTTCCAAATCTAAAAGAACAAAATCTGAATCAAGAGCAGTTTGGAAGTTTATGGCCAAAGCAATTTTTTCACCTACTTTCTTCAAACCTTCCGGTGGAAACCACTGGATCCTGAGTACTTGTCAATTGTTCATTCATTAGGGGAAAAAAGGTAATATTACTAGGAAGAAAAATAAATCAGTAGTTAGGGCAAAAACTGTCATGGATATTTCATCGTGCAAATACAGCAAGCTATTAGTAAGGCGAATGGAATATTCGCCTTTATCACAAGAGGATTTGAGTACAGGAATAGTGAGGTCTTGCTTCAGTTGTATGGAAGCTTGGTTAAACCTGGAGTAAAAAGAACAAAGAAAATTGCAGCACAGGAACAGGCCCTTCGGCCCTCCAAGCCTGCACCGACCGTGCTGCCCGACTGAACTAAAACCCCCTCCTCTTCCAGGGACCATATCCCTCTATTTCCATCCTATTCTTAAATTTGTCAAGACGCCCTTTAAAACTCACTACCGTATCCGCTTCCACTATCTCCCCCAGCAGCGAGTTCCAGGCACCCACCACCCTCTGTGTAAAAAAACTTGCCTCGTACACCTCCTTTAAACCTTGCCCCTCGCACCTTAAACCTATGCCCCCTAGTAATCGACTCTTCCACCCTGGGAAAGAGCGTCTGACTATCCACTCTGTCCATGCCTCTCATAATCTTGTAGACTTCTATCAGGTCACCCCTCAACCTCCATCGCTCCAGTGAGAACAAACCAAGTTTGTCCAACCTCTCCTCATAACTAATGCCCTCCATACCAAGCAACATCCTGGTAAATCTTTTCTGTATCCTCTCCAAAGCCTTCAAATTCTTCTGGTAGTGTGGCGACCAGAATTGAACACTATATTCCAAGTGCGGCCTAACTGAGTACTGGGCTTTGATCCCCTACCTCAGAAAGGATATTATTGTAATAGAGGGAGAGCAACAAAGATTCACTAGACTTGTTCCAGAGATGGTGGGACTGTCTTATGAAAAAATATCGAGCAAACTGGGCCTGTATTCTCTAGAATTTCAAAGGATGAGAGGTGATCACATTTAAATCTAGAAAATACTTAAATGAATAAACAGGATAGCTGCAACTAAGATATTTTCCTTGGTTGGGGGGGCGGGGGGGGCTCTAATGTCAAAATAACGGAGATGTCAGTGAGGATCGAGATGAGAAATTTCTCTACACGGAGAGTTGTGAATCTTTGGAATTCTCTATCTCAGAGGGCCTTGGAAGATCAGTCATTGAGTATGTTTAAAGCAGTGACTGATAGACTTCTGATTAATAATAAGGTAAAAGGTTATGGGGATAGTGTGGGGAAAAGGCATGGAAGTGTTTGATCAGCTATGATTGCATTAGATAGCAGAGCAGGCTCGATAGGCTGAATGGCCTATTCCTGTTCTGTGTTTCTATAGTAACGACCATCGGAATGTTAAAAAATGGAATAAAGAAAGACCTATCACCCGGATGATTTTTTTTTCTAAATGACTTTTGAAATGAAGAGCTTGGGGAAAGGTCAAGAGATCGAACAGATGGTCACCAGCTCAGCCTTGATGTTCATATGTGATGCAATGGTAGACAATAAGACCATAAGAAATAGGAACAGGAGTAGGCTGTTCGGCCCTTCAAGCCTGCTCCTGACTCAATAGCATCATGGCTGATCCATTCTCACATCCACTTTCCTGCTCTTTCCCCCTAACCTTGATTCCCTGACTGATAAAAAAAATCTATCTCTCAGCCTTAAATATACACAAGGACTCGGCCCCCACATCTCTCTGTGGCAAAGAGCTCCAAACAGTCACAACCTTCTGAGAGAAGAAATTCCTCCTCATCTCAGTCTCAAATTGGTGTCTTTTTATTCTGAGACGATGCCCTCTGATCCTAGCCTCTCCTGTGAGGGGATTCACCTTGTCGAGCCCCTTAAGAATCCTGTATGTTTCAATGAGATCACCTCTTATTCTTCTAAATTCCAATGAGTAGAGTCCCAACCTGTTTAACCTTTCCTCATAAAACAATCCATAAAACATACCGGGGATCATCCCAGTGAACCTTCTCTGAACTGCCTCCAATGAAATAATATCTTTCCTTAAATAAGGGGACCAGAACCACTCACAGTGCTCCGGATGTGGTTCCACCAGCACCTTATTCTGTTGCAGCAAAACTTCCCGACTCTTACACTCCAACCCCCTTGAAATAAAAGCCAACATTCCATTAGCCTTCCTGATCACCTGCTGCACCTGTGAGCTAGCTTACTGTGCTTCATGCACAAGGATCCCCAAGTCCCTTTGTGTTGCAGCTTTCTGCAGTTTTTCCTCAATTTAAATAATACTCTGTTCTTTTGTTCTCCCTTCCAAAATGAACAACTTCACATTTTCCCACATTACACTCTGTTTGCCAACTTTTTGCCCACATACCTAACCTATCAATATCTCTTTCTAAACTGCATCCCTCTCACAACTTGCCTTTCCACCTATTTTTGTATTGTCTGCAAATTTGGCTACAGTATGTTCACTTTCTTCTAAGTCATTAATATATATTGCAAACATTTGCGATCACAGCACTGATCCCTGTGGAACCTCACTGGTTACAGGTCACCAACCTGAAAAATAATCTTATCCTCGCTTGCTATTTCCTGCCCATTAGCCAATTCTTTATCCATGCCAATATACGACCTCCAACACCATGGGCTCTTACCTTATGACTTAACCGTTTGTGATGTACCTCGTCAAGTGCCTTCTGGAAGTCCAAATACAACTTATCTACTGGTTCCCTTCCACGCACTTTGATTGAGACTTCCTTGAAAAACTATAATAAATTAATCAGACACGATTTCCCTTTCATGAAGCGCTGTTGACGTTGCTTGATTAGATTATGATGTTCCAAATGTGCTGCGATCACTTCCTTAATAATTGACTCCAACAATAGATGTTAGACATCAACAAGACTGTAAATCGGGAAAGTAACAAAGGTCCCCTTTAAAATCTGCACTTTCAATAGGTTTTTACTTTATAATAAATAAAGTTTAGTTCTGAAAAAATCATATAGAATTCACATCACAAAAACAAGCCACTCAGCTCACTCAGTCTACTTTCCACATCTCTTCCCAACTTAACTCATCTCACCCAATTAACACACCCTATCTTCCTGATGTAAGTTTTTCGGGCAACTCAGGCCTTTTTATGAGCTGGGAAAAGGACTTGAACCTTAAAGAACTGTGAAAGTGGCCACATTTGGCTGCAGGACTTGACCAAAAATTTCCCAGGGAGCTCAGCCAGCCTGTGTGTGTGTGTGTATGTGAAGGGGCCCAGTCCTAAAATTGCAAGCAGCCAGAAACCAGACGGACTGCTGATTAGGTTATCAGCAGCACAAAAGGGAACTGACAACATCACCAGACTAGGCCGGCAGCAAGACAATACACCTGGTCTGGACTCAATGCAGGTGATAATGGCCTTGTCCCAGAGCGAGGAGAAGCCCATTTCCATAATGGGAAAATGATTAAACGATCTCCGATGGAAAAATAAAGGACAGCAAGATACCTATTACCTGGGATGGGATCATCTGGTCTCTATGGACTGTAAGATCGCAGCTACAGATAACACTAGCAAGCCTTTGTCTGTGGAACTGCCGGTTGGAAGGGGGCGGAGTTGGCAGGAAAAAAATTCAAGTTTTACAATATAAAAGGATGGTCAGGCCGGCCATCTCTCTCTCTCTCTCCTCTCTCTTCTGTTCCTGCCTGCCTCTCGTTCGTCTCCAGCACGCAGCCCGAAGTCCACTGAGCAATTTAAACTAGGATTGTGAGTATCCTCCGGTAATTCGCGAAGTTCCCGAGATCATCATAGTGGATGAGGCTTTGGGGAAAGGTGGGGGGGGGGCTTTTGCATGCATCTTTCATAGTTTAAGACACTGGTAAACGTGTGTAAAGTAAGCATTCCCGTTGTGCCCGTTTTAGTATTCCTTCCATAGCTATAGTCTCATAGAGCATAAGGCATTGTGTGTTGTTTTCCTGGTGTTTGGTGATCTTGACCTTGATGTTTTAATAAATATATATATATCTTTGACTTCCATTGGAGTCAGTTTTGATCTTTTCAAATTTCTCACCAACGATCTCTGACCAAGTCACGATATTAAATATTCCTTACCATAATTCCGGAGTCTAGAACTGAGGGAACTCTGGGCGCTTCGAAACCGCCCACTCAGGAAAGGCTGCCAGGTAAAGGTGGGCAGAGGCTTTCCTTTCCTCTCTCTCTCTCTAGCGGAGTAGGCGCAAGGTGGCTGTGAGTCCACCGGTAAGAGGGAGAGGATCACCCGGGCAGTGGTGGGGTTTGGACAATCGGTGTGCCAAGCCCAAAGTGAGCCCGTTGGGTGGAGTTAAAAAGGGGATCCCGCCACACTGAGATATTTACCGACTTCCCCTTAAATGTATCTCTTTTTTAAATGTGCAGTTTGCTAAGTGCTTTAATATCTCACTATTATCATGTGTCAGAAACACTGGCTGCCCAGTCTGCCCATTAAAAGGACTTTAAAGCCACGTGTGGCTTAGTAGATTTAAGAAATTGGCTTAGGGGTGTGGAATAAGTCTAAGTATTTTGAGATGTTTTGAAATCATGACTAACTCACTGCATTGACATTAAGGCTTTCAAGGGCATGGACTGTTGTTAAGTAAGCAAACAAAATAGTAAGAGGAAGCAATGGCTGAGTGGTATTATCGCTAGACTATTAATCCAGAAACTCAGCTAATGTTCTAGGGACCAGGGTTCGAATCCTGCCACAGCAGGTGGCGTAATTTGAATTTAACTAGAATCATAGAAGCCCGACAGTGCAGAAGGAGGTCATTTGGCCCACCAAGTCTGCACTGACCACATATCTATCCCAGTAACCCCATATATTTACCCTGCTAACCCCCCCTGACACTAAGGGGCAATGTAGCATGGCCAATCAACATAACCTGCACATCTTTCGGACTGTGGGAGGAAACCAGAGCACCTGAAGGAAATCCTCACAGAAACGGGGAGGAAGTGCAAACTCCACACAGTCACCCAAGGCTGGGTCTCTGGAACTGTGAGGCAGCAGTGCTAACCGCCGTGTCGCCCAATAAAAAAATATAAATTCAATTTTAAAAATCTGTGATTAAGAATCTACTGATGAGCGTGAAACCATTGTCGATTGTCGGAAAAACCCATCTGGTTCACTGATGTCCTTTAGGGAAGGAAATCTGCCGACCTCACCTGGTCTGGCCAACATGTGACTCCAGACCCACAGCAATGTGGTTGACTCTCAACTGCCCTCGGGCAACCAGGGATGGGCAATGAATGCTGCCCCAGCCAGTGATGCCCATGTCCCACGAATGGATAAAAAATGTACAGAAGGCATAACTGAAAAAACTAGATTTAACTGAAGCTTTTCAGAATGTGATGTTGTGAAGTCTATCCCTGTGTAGACATTGTGTTGTCAGATGGTGTCTGTGTATTAAAGCAGCTCCTGCTCCAAGCCCCCTAGTAATAGGGAAGTCTCTGTCTGCAGACACTGACGCTGTCTGACTGATCCCAACACATTCATCGTTAATAATCGGCACAATGGAAGCTTTGTGTTATTTTAACATTCGCTATCATCCATCACTGTTTAACTTGACACCAGGCAGCCCAGGGATCTAATCCTCGGGCAGGGAATGAATCGCAGTTGAAGAGTTTCCTGGGCACGGCACAACTGGACGCTAACTCGGGAATAGCTGGGGGCTTTCTGTGAGAGTTTACAAGGTGTGAAAGGCTGCCGGGGAAAGTGAAAACGGCTTCCAGCTGACCTTTCGCTGCCCGTGTCCAGAGAGAGAGAGACACACAAAATGTTCAGGAGCGCATCAACACTGAGGACATTTCAAACATGATCCCGCCGGCTCTCAACTATTCCATTCAGTTACCCCCCTGCAGTGTGTGTGTGTGTGGATCCAAACACTGCAGAAGCAAATCATTCCACCTATCCAGTCTGCTCGGATGTTCCAAAATCCATCTCCAACCAGTTAATGAAAAAGGGGGAGTCATAAGATTGTGATAACAGTTACATTGGACCAACTCTGCTGAATAGTTATATATCTTTCACAGTAACTTCACTGCAGCCAACTTGTGACACTAATGAATAAACTTAAAGGAAATTTAAGGACAAATATTAATTTTCTCCGGTCTATTATTAATCCCCGTCCACATTTAGTCAATGGGGGGGTTGAGCTTCCCCCTACCTAACCAGCTCCCAAATCTAACAAGAGTTACTCCCAGAATGATTCAGGGAGAACATTGATTCATTCCCCCACTTTCAGAATCCCTGAACAGGTCTGTTCTAGTGACCTCCCCTCCAAGCCAGTTCCCAACTTTGCTCTGTGTGTGTGTTCAAATGTGCACACTTTCTATTTGATAAAGAAACACCATTCGGGTTCGAACTTTGAGCCAGTTCTCTCCTGGGAGTAGGTGAAATCAGATTGAAGTTGTGATGCAAGGCGACAGCTAAGAGTTGGATAGAGTTTCTGCGCTTTCTATATATATCTCAGTGATTTCATGCCAGCGGAGACTTTAAATGCCACCTAAACAGTTGGCGTCCACATACTCTACAGCAGTTGGTGCTTGAGATAACTTGAGACTAAAAAGCCCCATTGATAATGGAGCTATTCGAAACTAACCCCTATTACTTTGCAGACCAACGCTTTTTCGATAATGAGAATGTGTTTCCCTCCCGGCTGCAGGGGTTTGAGCCGCCCGCCTACCAGGAGCGGCTGGGGGCTACTGTGTGTACCGATGGCAGCTCACTGGAAGGCGGCTTGGAGGAGCACATGTACCCGGGGTCGGAGCTCCAGCAGCAGCCAGGCTGCCCCGGCCAGTGCTTGCTTTGGGCTTGCAAGACCTGCAAGAGGAAATCAGTGAGCTTGGACAGGAGGAAGGCGGCCACCCTGAGGGAGAAGAGGAGGCTGAAGAAGGTGAACGAGGCGTTCGAGGCTCTGAAGCGCAGCACTTTGCTGAACCCCAACCAGAGGTTGCCCAAAGTGGAGATTCTCCGCAGTGCCATCCAGTACATCGAGAGGCTCCAAGCCCTGCTCGGCACCTTCAACCAGCAGGACAAGCTGCACTACACTGACAACAGCAGCAGCAGCACAAGCCAAGCGGCAAGTATCCCCCACAGCACCATATAGTCCAGTCTAGACACCACCAGCATAGTCAACCTCAGCACCCTGGGGAGACCTGCCCATAGCAAACCCATCAGCTGATGGGGCTGGAGCAACACAGGGCAATGTTTGAGATGAGTTGATGGGAGGTTCACCTTTCCTCTTTAACCTTTCCTTTGGCACCATCCCCAGAAGTATATATTTTTTTGTTTAAAGAATACCTTGTCCCGAGTTTGCCTCGATGATAGTTCTGCTGTCTGGCAAACCTTAATTTCTAAAGTTAGAAATTAGCCCTTCCAAAGTGTTTAAAGTTTTAAGATTTATTAGTGTCAATTAAATTACTGTGAAAATCCCCTCTTCGCCACACTCAGGCGCCTATTCGGGTGCACTGAGGGAGAATTTAGCACCTAACCAGCACGTTTTTCAGACTGTGGGAGGAAACCGGAGCACCCGAAGGAAACCCACGCAGACACGGGGAGAACATGCAAATTCCACACAGATAGTGACCCAAGCCGGGAATCAAACCCGGATCCCTGGCGCTGGGAGGCAGCAGTGCTAACCACTGTGCTACCGTGCCTTATCACCAATTAACTAACTTTTCCACTGCTGCAATGTAGGAAACATAGCTCAGAAAATTCAGCAAGGTCTAATCTCTGCAGTCCCGAACTGTCAGTTCACTGCCCATCACTGCGCTATTACAAAACACATTAACATCAAAGTGGGCTTGTGTAGAAATATCTGGAAAGAGGTGATGGGAGGAGTCTCGATGGGTTTTAATTGAGTTGCAAATATGACATTGAAGGGCTCATATTTAAAATCTACAGCAGGTGGAAAACGCTAATTTAAAAAGAGGCTTTTTAAACTAACACTGTGTCTCATGGGAAAGATTTTTATAAGCTTTTCACCACTTCAGGAAGTCCCAAAGCGCTTGTACAACCATTGAGGTGCATTGCGTAATTTTACTGAAATAAGCTGCTCAAAGTATATGAATGAATGGCCACCTGAACTTAACGGGAAGCAGTTTTGACAGGTGTATCAGTGGAGAGGGCTCAGGGTCTCACCATGTTACACAAGAGGCGACATTTCAGGGCAAGAAAAACATAACAGTTGATTCTATTGTAGCTTCATCCAGGGAACAGGGAGAGAAAAAACAATAAACTTGGAATACCGTGGCTCGGCGAGTTCAGAAGACTGTAGATCCGAAAGCAGTTTGACTTTTTTTGCTATAAATAGTCTTTGTAAACCCATCCCTGGTCATTTTTCCATTACTGCAATTATAGGTCGGTGTGCCCAGCGAGTGTGGATCAAACAGCGCCTCCTGCAGCCCTGAGTGGACCAGCTCCGCTGATCACTGCAACACCCCGTACAACCATCCCAGGGGTAGGTACAGCCCAGAATAGATTGGTGGGGAAATCTTTTTATTTCCACAGAGAGGAACTATATCACCTTCAGTAACATTGAACACATTGTAGCCATCCTCCAAAATAGGAACAAAAAAACTCTCCATATTGTGAATTATTCTGTTTGTACAGATTCCCTGAATGAATCAATGGGATGGGAATATAATGTGTGTTTCCACAGTTGTGTAGCTAGTTTGGGTCTGAGGAGGCCACCTCATTGTCTTGTCTAATGTTGTGCTTTTAATTGTTCTCATGTTATAACCACCTTTCAAATCCTTTTAAAAGAGGGCAAAAATTCACATTGCATAACACTTTGTGTAAAGTCAACAGTAAAACGGCTGTAAAGTGCCCACACTGGCCTGGTCAGACAGGAAGAAAGCACAATCCAGTATATCATCACCTGCAGAGATTCATCAAGTCTCTCTAATCAGCCCAGCAGGAAGCAGGCTTTAGTGGACAGTGAGCCTTACCACCACCAGATATCATCATCATAGTCTCCAGCTCAGAAACAATACATTCAATTCTTTCAAGGGGTTCTGAATGAAACTCAGAGCTGATACAATGCATCTGAATCACACCCAGACTTGTTTAACCCTTAACATAGTGATGTTTCCCAAGGCAGATCATAATGGGGGAAAAGAATCGAATACTGGGATGTAAAACCAGAAGACCATAAGACATAGGAGCAGAATTAGGCCACTCGGCCCATCGAGTCTGTTCCGCCATTCAATCATGGCTGATTTTTTTTCTCATCCCCATTCTCCTGCCTTTTCCCCATAACCCTTGATCCCCTTATTAATCAAGAACCTATCTATCTCTGTCTTAAAGACACTCAATGACCTGGCCTCCACAGTCTTCTGCAGCAAAGAGTTCCACAGATTCACCACTCTCTGGCTGAAGATGAAAAACCAGAAGATGAACAATGGTCTGGTCAGGAGGATAGTTGTTTTCAGCAGAAGTTTGAAGCAGCTGTGAGGTTGCAGTGAAGTGGAATGCTTCAGGAAGAGTATTCCAGAGTTTGAGGGCATGAATCGTTTAAGCCCCACTATTGATGGTAGAACACGAGAAAGGGGAAACCAAGGTTGGAAGAAGTGAAGGTGAGAACTGGGCACTGGGCTGGAGGAACTTGCAGAAATGGGCTGGAGTTAGGCATTCAAACAATTTGTAAACAAGGACAAAGATATTGGAAACAATGTGCTGAGGGATGGGATCCAGTGGAGGAACTTAAGAAAATAGAATTTAGTATGAGTTAGGATGTGGGTAGCGGAGTACTGGATAACTTACAGTTTGTGTAGACCAGGTGGACCAATAGGTCATTGTGAAAGTTGAGCCTGGATGTCATTAAAGTGTAGTGGAGCCATCATGCTGAGCATGTGTGAACAATACTCTGATTGTGTAAAAAACGCTCTTAAAGAACTAGATATGAAATGTAACTAGTGTGAATATGGCATATAGTGCCTAGTACTACTAGCTTTGGATGGAATGAGTAGTCAGGAAACAGATATGGGACCACTTGCTTTTCCTAAATTTGAGCTCAAGGAAGTTTCAGTTCATACAGGTTTGATGTCAACCAGGCAACTGGACAGCACAGGACCAGTTGGGAAGTCTTGGGCGATATCGGAAGGCTCCAGCTGGATGGAAGTTGAGACATGCTGATGAATAATGTTGCTGACAGGCAGCATTTCATTGAAGTGGCGGCCAAGGATGGAATGTTGGGACTGGGAGGGAAAGAAAACATTGGTACAGATGACTATGTTATAATCCATATTAATGGAACCACGCAAGAGTAATGTCACAGAGGTAGACCACAGGAGAAAGGCAGTGGAGAAAGATGAGGTGATCAACCATGCCAAAGAACACAGAGAGGCCAAGGAGAGACAGCAGAGATAATACAGCCCAGACAGTCGTAACAGTTGTCATTCAAATTGATTAAGATTTGTTGCTATACTTTAAACTTCAAACCAAGAAGATTTACTTATTAGTGTCATACTAGGCTTACATTAACACTGCAATGAAGTTACTGTGAAAATCCCCTATTTGCCACACTCTGGCTGGCGCCTGTTCGGGTACACCGAGGGAGAATTTAGCATGGCCAATGCACCCTAACCAGCATGTCTTTTGGACTGTGGAGAAACCGGAGCACGCAGAGGAAACCCGCGCAGACACGGGGAAAACATGCAGACTCTGCACAGACTGTCACCCAAGCCGGGAATCGAACCTGGGTCTCTGGTGCTGTAAGGTAGCAGTGCTAACCACTGTGCCACCCATATGTCTTCTGCTGGAAGATATGTCTACTGCCAGAGCATGAACACAATTTCAGGCTTTAATAGTTACATCATTAGTTTCACATCTGGCAGTATTTCTTTAGTAAGAGATGGTTACCTTCCAACAGGCAATAATGACACAAGCTGTCATGCATCTTTTACTCTCCCATTCTAACTGTCATAGTTCGAACACCAATGTTTCCATGATGTAACATTTCAGATTATGAATCAACAAATGTTGTTTGACTCTCATTCATTATCTATGTTGACTTTTTTTAGATCACCTACTATCTGTGAACAAAGTCCAGTCGTCTGGAAGTACCGGCCTCGGCTCCCTCTCCTCTCTAATGGACAGTATTACACCAGAAGGTTCACCAAACAGCTTCTTGGAGGATAACACCCCAAACTGATCGATTGCATTTGCTCTTTCCATGTGTCTTTTTATTATAGGAAGCTTTTTTATTTTTTATACTTTTTTGATGTGTGTTGTGCATAGGGTTTGTTGACTCAAAAGGGTTGCTTTATTAGTAAAAAAAAATCATTCCTAATTCTTAAACCTGTTTAAAATGGCCAATCCTTTTTATAGAGCTTTATGACCAATGTGTGCTTTTGTAACTAAACAGTCTGAAATTACTGTTGTAAATATACATTTCCCCTTTTTACAATTCATACGTTTTGAGTGAGTTTGTTATTTGGATTTTTTTGCTAAATTATTTTGCTTTTTACAATAAAGTTATTATAAAATATTTCAAATGTTGCATTATTGAGAGAAACTATTTGCTCAATTAGTTTTTTATAAAGTTAAAGTTAATTTATTAGTGTCACAAGCAAGGCTTACATTAACACTGCAATGAAGTTACTGTGAAATTCCCCCAGTCGCCACAATCCGGTGCCTGTTCGGGTCAATGCACCTAACCAGTTCATCTTTCGGACTGTGGGAGGAAACCGGAGCACCCGGAGGAAACCCATGCAGACACGGGGAGAACATGCAAACTCCACACAGACAGTGACCCAAGCCGGGAATCGAACCCAGGTCCCTGGCGCTGTGAAGCAGCAGTGCTAACCACTGTGCTACCATGCCCCACACACACTGGATGGATAGAGATTGTGACAAAAAGAAATTTACTTAAAAACAAATATCAAACTGAGTAACATCAAGTTCTTCTAAACCTATCCACTTAATATCACTGTCCTGTATAATCGATTGTTAGCCTACTGTTGCTGTCCTTCTTTCTACGAGCCTTTTGATAACCCTAATCATATCAGTTTATGGAGTGAGGCCCAAGTACTTGCAGTGGCCCATGTTGAGGCCTGCATGACACCTCTTTAATTAATTGTTAACTGATTCCTGTCTTCGCTCCTTTAGCTTATTGCTGCCACATTGTGTATGTTTATGTCAGTCAGGATTCAGAGAGGTCTCAATAATACCAACGTTCCACATTCACTCAAAAACACTAAATTCAAACACTGGAATCCAAAAAGTCAAATTGAGAATTCAACTCAGTTCTGTTTTATTGCTGCTTTTTAGTAACAACTCGTTATTTAGTTAGCTGAAAGCACAGATTCCCTAAATGCCCAATGGTGAAATTAAGACCAATTTCCAAATCTGACACATTGTTTAACAGGCTCTGGAAATTCCTTAAGATAAAGGCAAAACACTGTGGATGCTGGAATCTGAAACAAAAACAGAAAATGCTGGAAAATCTCAGCAGGTCTGTCAGCAACTGTGGAGAGCGAATAGAGCCAACGTTTCGAGTCTGGATGTCCCTTCTTCAGAGCTGAAGGCAAGGAAAATCGGACAAGATTTATACTGTGAGGGTGAGGGGAGGTGGAGGACTCTGTAATAGATGGGAAGATGGGAATGGCATAGACAAAAAGACAAAGGGGATGTAAATGGTGATGATGAAGCCTTTTATCTTCACCAGCCCCTACCATCCCCATTAATATCCCCTTTGTCTTTTTGTCTGTCAGTCCTACCAATTACATCACCCCCTCACCCTCACAGTATAAATCTTGTCTGATTTTCCTTGCCTTTGGCTCTGATGAAGGGTCATCCAGACTCGAAACGTTGGCTCAATTCTCTCTCCACAGATGCTGTCAGACTTAGAGATTTTCCAGCATCTTCTGTTTTGGCATCTGGAAATTGCTTTCCTGCCTCTGGCCCCCTGTCCTCCGACAAGACTTTTAATACCAAACCCTGGTCTGCAGGAATCACTACACCTTGATTTTGTTCATATTTTCTCGCTACATCCTTGGTGGTCACTCCAAGGGTCTTGGCCCTCACCTTGGTTTGGCAGCTTGAAGGAATGGCGATAGAGTTACGGCATTTGGATTTTATAGACCTTCTCTTCTCAATGAGTACAATTTCACTGTCGTTTGGAATGCACAAGTAATAATAAAGTGCAGGGTCACATTGCGACTTGAGATTAGGCCTGCTCCAATCTGCTAATGATCCCAACGTAACTAGGGAGCAATCAATTTCTAAGTAACAGCATGGAAATAATAGCAGTGACCTCTATCTATCACAACCCTCTAAATCCCGCGCTGGCACTTAGAACTGATCAATTCTATTTGTTTTCCCGAATGCATTTTGCTCCTGCTGATGGTACAATTATTTTTGTACTTTTAAATCTAGTTTATTTATGTTGCTGCTGGAAAAGGCAACTGTGTAGGTGAATTCAATCACAGTTTGATGTTTACCCACAGAGTTCTACAACCCTAAAAAATAGCCCGTGTTTCAGCTTTGCTGAAATCTGTTTAAAGATGCCCCACGGAGCTCTGTAAACTTCCACTTCAGCCAAACTGTCAGGGGTAGACACGTTCTGACAATACAAAAATAAATTGATAATATTGGTTTCACTGGTACTTTTGACAGAAAGAGAAGGGATTTTGGCTCGCCCCAAAACTGGAAAATCCCGCCCAAGGTCAATGAACCTTTGCGTGGTCCCCCCCGCCCCACCCCCCCACACCCCCCCACCGGCTGCAACAATTCCTGTGGCAGGTGTAACAGAAAAAATCCCTCCAAGGAGTGAATTTTAAAGTGGCAGTGTTACCTTCAGAAAGCACACAATGCCCAATCCAGTTACATACAAGCGAAGTTGACCATCAAACCAGCTGGCTCATAAGGCCTGGTCCACAGCAGGATGGCCTGAGAAACAATATTAAACATTTCTACCTCCCCCTCCCCTCTTATTTAATAGACCTCGATTAGGTTGCTAATAAATCTATACTTCTCTGAAATAAATGGACCAAAGCCTTTGAATAGCTGAGGTTCTTTATCTTGGGAATCATAGAAACATAGAAAATAGGAACAGGAGTAGGCCATTCTGCTCTTCAAGCATGCTCCACCATTCGGTATGATCATAGCTGATCCTCTCAACACCATACTCCAGCACGCTCCCCATACCCTTTGGCAGTTTTAGAGTCCAGAATCAAAAAACAAAGAACAAAGAAAATTACAGCGCAGGAACAGGCCCTTTGGCCCTCCGGGCCTTCACTGACCATGCTACCTGACTTAACTAACTAAAACCCCCTACCCTTTAGGGGACCATATCCCTCTATTCCCATCCTATTCGTGTATTTGTCCAGACGCCTCTTAAAAGTCACTATCGTATCTGCTTCCACTACCTCCCCCAGCAGCGAGTTCCAGGCATCCACCATCCTCTGTGTACAAAATCTGCCTCGCACACCTCCTTTAAATCTTGCCCCTCGCACCTTAAACCTGTGCCAAAGAACTGAGTTGGCCGGAAAGCTGTGCAATTGGTGACACTTGCCCTTTAACCTCTATCAAAGCTAGTGCTGTGGTAGCTGTGGCAGCAGCTGGTGTTCCAATGTCACAGAAGCATGAGGTGACGGCACAAATCAGTACAAATGGGTATGATCTAGTGGCCATTATAGAAACGTGGCTGCAGGCTGACCAGGACTGGGAACTAAATATCCAGGGGTATCAGACATTTCAGAAGGATGGACAGGAAGGAAAAGGAGGTGGGGTAACTCTGTTAATTAAAGATAACATCAGGGCGGTAGTGAGAGACGATATAGTCTCTAAGGAGCAGAATGTGGAATCAATGTGGGTGGAGATAAGGAATAGTAAGGGGAAAAAGTCACTGGTGGGCGTAGTCTATAGGCCCCCAAATAATAACTTCAAGGTGGGGCGGGCAATAAACAAACAAATAACAGATGCATGTAAAAATGGAACAGCAATAATCATGGGGGATTTTAACCTCCATATTGATTGGTCAACTCAAGTCGGATGCGGTGGACTTGAGGAAGAGTTCTTAGAATGCTGTCGCGATAGTTTCCTCGAACAATATGTTACAGAACCCATGAGGGAGCAAGCTATCTTGGATCTGGTCCTGTGTAATGAGACAGGTAAAATTAATGATCTCCTTGTGAGGGATCCTCTTGGAATGAGTGATCACAATATGGTTGAATTTCTAATACAGATGGAGGGTGAGAAAGTAGGGTCCCAAACCTGTGTCCTCTGCTTGAACAAGGGGGATTACAATAGGATGAGGGCGGAGTTGGCTAATGTAGACTGGGAACACAGACTAATTGGTGGGACAGTTGAGGAACAGTGGAGGATTTTTAAGGAGATTTTTCTCAGTACTCAGCAAAAATATATTCCAGTGAAAAAGAAGGAATGTAAGAAAAGGGATAACCAGCCATGGAAAACTGAGGAAATAAAGGAGAGTATCAAATTAAAAACCGATGCATACAGAGTGGCCAAAATTAGTGGGGAACTAGAAGATTGGGAAGGCTTTAAAAAACAACAAAGAACTACTAAGAAAGCAATAAAGAAAGGAAAGATAGATTATGAAAGTAAACTAGCACAAAATATAAAAACTGATAGTAAGAGTTTTTACAAATATATAAAATGGAAAAGAGTGGCTGAGGTAAATGTTGGTCCCTTAGAAGATGAGAAGGGGGATTTAATAATAGGAAACGAGGAAATGGCCGAGGCCCTAAACAAGTTGTTTGTGTTGGTCTTCACAGTGGAGGACACAAATAGCTTACCAAAAATAGACGGTCATGGGACTGTGTGGGGTGAGGACCTTAAAACGATCACTATTACTAAAGAGGTAGTGCTGGGTAGGCTAATGGGACTAAAGGTAGACAAGTCCCCTGGTCCGGATGGAATGCATCCCAGGGTACTAAAAGAAACGGCAGAAGTAGTAGAAAATGCATTAGTTGTAATTTATCAAAATTCACTGGACTCTGGGGAGGTGCCAGCTGATTGGAAACCAGCTAATGTAACGCCACTGTTTAAAAAAGGAGGTAGACAAAAGGCGGGTAACTACAGGCCGGTTAGCTTAACATCCATAGTTGGGAAAATGCTGGAATCTATCATTAAGGAAGAAATAGCAGGACACCTGGAAAAGAATGGTTCAATCAAGCAGACACAGCATGGATTCATGAAGGGAAAGTCATGTTTGACTAATTTACTGGAATTTTTTGAGGATATAACGAGTGCGGTTGACAGAGGGGAACCGGTGGATGTGGTGTATTTAGATTTCCAGAAGGCATTCGATAAGGTGCCTCACAAAAGGTTGCTGCATAAGATAAAGGTACACAGAGTTGGGGGTAAAGTGTTAGCGTGAATTGAGGATTGGCTATCTAACAGAAAGCAGAGAGTCGGAATAAATGGGTGCTTTTCCGGTTGGCAATCAGTGACTAGTGGCGTGCCGCAGGGATCGGTGCTGGGGCCTCAACTATTTACCATATACATAGACGATCTGGAGGAGGAGACCGAGTGTAGGGTAACAAAGTTTACGGATGACACAAAGGTGAGTGGGAAAGCAAATTGCGTGGAGGACACAGAGAGTCTGCAGAGAGATTTGGATAGGCTAAGTGAGTGGGCAAGGATCTGGCAGATGGATTATAACGTTGGTAAGTGTGAGGTTATCCACTTTGGTAGGAATAATAGTAAAATGGACTATTATTTAAACGGTGAAAAATTACAACATGCTACTATGCAGAGGGACCTGGGGGTCCTTGTGCCTGAATCACAAAAACTCAGTTTGCAGGTGCAGCAGGTGATCAAGAAGGCAAATGGAATGTTGGCCTTTATCGCGAGAGGGATGGAGTATAAAAGCAGGGAGGTCATGCTGCAACTGTACAGGGTACTGGTGAAGCCGCACCTAGAGTACTATGTACAATTTTGGTCCCCTTATTTAAGAAAGGATATATTAGCTTTGGAGGGGGTACAGAGAAGGTTCACCAGGTCAATTCCGGAGATGAGGGGTTAGCTTATGAGGAGAGATTGAGCAGACTGGGCCTGTACTCATTGGAGTTTAGAAGGTTGAGGGGAGATCTTATAGAGACATATAAGATAATGAAGGGGCTAGACAGGGTAGAAGCAGCGAGGTTATTTCCACTTACAATGGAAACAAGAACGAGGGGGCATAGCCTCAAAATACGGGGAGGTCAATTTAGAACAGAGTTGAGGAGGAACTTCTTCTCCCAGAGGGTAGTGAATCTTTGGGATTCTCTGCCCAATGAAGCAGTAGAGACTACCTCGTTAAATGTGTTTAAGTCACAGATAGATAGATTTTTAACCATTAAGGGAATTAAGGGTTATGGGGAGCGGGCGGGTAAGTGGAACTGAACCCACTATCAGATCAGCCATGATCTTATTGAATGGCGGAGCAGACTTGAGGGGCTAGATAGCCTACTCCTGCTCCTATTTCTTATGTTCTTATGTAACCATGTGTTAGCTGACCTAAGATGATGGGGACTGAAGGTGGACAGTGGCTGATGCCTTTCTCTGTGAATTCACACGAGACTGTCTTTCTGTGAAAAATAAGGGACTTGAATCCCTCACAGCAAAACCCTCAGTCTCTGCAATTTATTACATTTTGGCAGAAAAAGGAAACACTAGATTCCAGGTGGAAACAAGACTACACTACATCACCAATTTGCCTTTCATTTAAAGAATACCGATGCATCAGCTGTGCCAATGTTCTAACTCACACCAAGTCCCATTCACCCCTCAGCCTTATGCTCACTAACCGACATTAGCCCCTGGCTAATTAGTGCCTCCATTTTTCAATTCTCAACCTGGTTTCCAAACCCCTCCATGGCCTCACCTCTCCCTGTCTCTGTGATTTCCCCGACACGCAGAAGTATTTGCATTCCTCTAATTTTGGCCCCTTTAAGTATTCCAGATTTTAATTTCTCTGCCATTGACATCCTGCCAAGGCACTAAGCCCTGAAATATCCTCTTAAATTTCTCTCTCTCTTTCCTCCTTTAAGATGCTCCATAGCACTTGGACCAAACTATTGGCCTTCTTCCCTAAGATCTATTAATGTGGCCCAGTGTCAGATTTTGCTTTGTAACTAGTATCTCTAGTGAAGCACCATGGAATGTTTTGTAACATTAGAGGCACAAGCTGTTATATTTCAGGCATTTTGAATTTTTTTTTAGCATTTGCAGTTTTCTTCATGGATAAAAATATATTGATGTGTATGTGTGAATGTGCTATGTTTGGAGAAAAGATTTAAAGTTCCATAATTATAATCTATAGATGTTTTATGATCATTATGGATACGTTCATGAAAAAAACTCAGAAGATCATGAGAAAAAAGAGCAAGCGTAGCCCATTGAACCCACTGAGCTTGCTCCGCCATTCAATAAGGTCATCATAGAATCCCTACAGTGCTGAAAGAGTCCATTCGGCCCATCAAGTCTGCACTGACAACAATCCCGCCCAGGTCCTATTCCCGTAACCCCACTTATTTTCCCTACTAATCCCCCTGACACTCGGGTCAATTTAGCACGGCCAATCAACTTAACGCTCACTGGAGATCAGAGGCTGAATGCCCGTGACTGCTGAAATGTTCCTCAACAGGAAGAGAACACTCTTGCCTGGCGATTGTCGAGTGGTGTTCATGCATCCGTTGTCGTAGCGTCTGCATGGTCTCCCCAATGTACCATGCCTCGGGACACCCTTTCCTGCAGCGTATCAGGTAGACAACGTTGGCCGAGTCAGTCTCTGATCTTTGGGTAAGCGTTCTCCAAGCGGCCTTCATGACACAGACAATGCAGAATCGCTGAGCAGAAACTGATAGCCAAGTTCCGCACACATGAGGACGGCCTCAACCGGAATCTTGGGTTCATGTCACACTATCTGTAACCCCCACGACTTGCCTGGGCTTGCAAAATCTCACCAACTGTCCTGGTTGGAGACAATACACATCTCTTTAACCTGTGCTTTACCCTCTCTCCACTCACATTGTCTGTACCTTTAAGACTTGATTACCTGTAAAGACTCGCATTCCAACCACCATCTTGTACATTTGTGTCTATATATGCCCTGTTTGTGAAACACAACTCCCACTCATCTGATGAAGGGGCAGCGCTCCGAAAGCTTGTGCTACCAAATAAACCTGTTGGACTTTAACCTGGTGCTGTGAGACTTCTTACTGTCTCTCCCTTTTAGCCAGCAAACCACTGACAGCAAAGTTTTCACTCCAGAAAGGCAAGAAAAACTGCAAACAACTTGTCAGCAGCATTTCTAAGACCAGGGAGAAACACAGAAACACATTTGACAGTCTTTTAACTCGCCAACAGCCAAAACAGAGAGTAAAAGAACTGTTGGGAGGGAAAATGAAACTGTTCCACCTGACCTGTCAATCATTCTTCCCACAACAATGCAAAAAATCATAAACTCCCAGAAAGTGCACTAGGCCCAGATTTAAAATAAACAAAACCCCATTTAAACAGCAAAAGAAGGACATCCAATCAGGCAGCCGGTGCCACAATGAAAAAAACCCAAAGCTGCTCATAACTGCAGAAAATATGATTAAAATACATTTCCTAACAGCACAGTAGCATCACCTCTCCTATTATTAATTCCCTCTTCACCCTTTAAGGGACCAATGCCAATTTTAGCTACTTATTTCCTTTTCATATACCTGCAGAAGCTTTTACTGTCTGTTGTTATATTTCTTCCTGGTTTTCTTCCATATTGGTGGTTAAGAAGGCGTATGGTGTGCTGGCCTTTATCAATCGAGGGATTGAGTTTCGGAGTCAGGTGATAATGATGCAGCTATATAAGACCCTCGTCAGACCCCACTTAGGGTACTGTGCTCAGTTCTGGTCACTTCATTACAGGAGGGATGGGAAATTATCGAAAGGGTCAGAGAAGATTTACAAGGATGTTGCCTGGATTGAGTGGCATGCCTTATGAGGATAGGCTGAGGGAGGCTCGGTCTTTTCTCCTTGGAGAGACGAAGGATGAGAGGTGACCTGATAGAGGTGTACAAGATGTTGAGAGGTATAGATCGGGTGGATTCTCGGAGGCTTTTTCCCAGGGCTGAAATGGCTGCTACGAGAGGACACAGGTTTAAGGTGCTGGGGAGTAGGTACAGAGGAGATGTCAGGGGTACGTTTTTCACTCAGAGGGTGGTGGGTGAGTGGAATCGGCTGACGTCGGTGGTGGTGGAGGCAAACTCGATAGGGTCTTTTAAGAGACTCCTGGATGTCCTCACTGTCCATGGGAATGGTGCCAGAGGACTGGAGAGTGGCGAATGTTGTTCCTCTGTTTAAGAAAGGGAATAGAAATGGTCCTGGTAATTATAGGCCGGTTAGTCTTACTTCAGTGGTTGGTAAGTTGATGGAAAAGGTCCTTAGGGATGGGATTTACGGCCATTTAGAAAGATGCGGATTAATCCGGGATAGTCAGCACGGATTCGTGAAGGGCAAGTCGTGCCTCACAAATTTGATTGAATTTTTTGAGGAGGTAACTAAGTGTGTTGATGAAGGTAGGGAAGTTGATGTCATATACATGGATTTTAGTAAGACGTTTGATAAGGTCCCCCATGGTCGGCTTATGATGAAAGTAAGGAGGTGTGGGATAGAGGGAAAGTTGGCCGATTGGATAGGTAACTGGCTGTCTGATCAAAGACAGAGGGTGGTGGTGGATGGAAAATTCTCGGACTGGAGGCAGGTTGCTAGCGGAGTGCCACAGGGATCAGTGCTTGGTCCTCTGCTCTTTGTGATTTTTATCAATGACTTGGAGGAGGGGGCTGAAGGGTGGATCAGTAAATTTGCTGATGACACCAAGATTGGTGGAGTAGTGGATGAGGTGGAGGGCTGTTGTAGACTGCAAAGAGACAGATAGGATGCAAAGCTGGGCTGAAAAATGGCAGATGGAGTTTAACCTTGACAAATGTGAGGTGATTCATTTTGGTAGGACTAATTTAAATGTGGATTACAGGGTCAAAGGTAGGGGTCTGAAGACTGTGGAGGAACAGAGAGATCTTGGGGTCCATATCCACAGATCTCTGAAGGTTGCCACTCAAGTGGATAGAGCTGTGAAGAAGGCCAATAGTGTGTTAGCTTTTATTAACAGGGGGTTGGAGTTTAAGAGCCGTGGGGTTAGGCTGCAACTGTACAGGATCTTGGTGAGACCACATTTGGAATATTGTGTGCAGTTCTGGTCACCTCACTATAAGAAGGATGTGGAAGCGCTGGAAAGAGTGCAAAGGAGATTTACCAGGATGCTGCCTGGTTTGGAGGGTAGGTCTTATGAGGAAAGGTTGAGGGAGCTAGGGCTGTTCTCCCTGGAGCGGAGAAGGTTGAGGGGAGACTTAATAGAGGTTTATAAAATGATGAAGGGGATAGATAGAGTGAATGTTCAAAGACTATTTCCTCGGGTGGATGGAGCTATTACAAGGGGGCATAACTATAGGGTTCGTGGTGGGAGATATAGGAAGGATATCAGAGGTAGGTTCTTTACGCAGAGAGTGGTTGGGGTGTGGAATGGACTGCCTGCAGTGATAGTGGAGTCAGACACTTTAGGAACATTTAAGCGGTTATTGGATAGGCACATCATAGAAATCATAGAAACCCTACAGTACAGAAAGAGGCCATTCGGCCCATCGGGTCTGCACCGACCACAATCCCACCCAGGCGCTACCCCCATATCCCTACATATTTTACCCGCTAATCCCTCTAATCTACGCATCCCAGGACACTAAGGGGCAATTTTAGCATGGCCAATCAACCTAACCCGCACATCTTTGGACTGTGGGAGGAAACCGGAGCACCCGGAGGAAACCCACGCAGACACGAGGAGAATGTGCAAACTCCACACAGACAGTGACCCGAGCCGGGATTCGAACCCAGGTCCCTGGAGCTGTGAAGCAGCAGTGCTAACCACTGTGCTACCGTGCCGCCCCATGGAGCACACCAGGATGATAGGGAGTGGGATAGTTCGATCTTGGTTTCAGATAAAGCTCGGCACAACATCGTGGGCCGAAGGGCCTGTTCTGTGCTGTTCTATGTTTTATGAGTTCATGGAACTTAATAGGATTGAGGGTTATAGGTAAGCTTATATATAAGCCTAGGTAGGTAGGGACATGACCGGCGCAACTTCTGGGCCGAAGGGCCTGTTTGTGCTGTGTTTTTTTCTATGTTCTATGTAACTTCCTCTTTATTATTTTTTATTTAGTCATTCTTTGTTAATGTCTAAAATGTTCCCAATTTTCTGGCCTGTCACTAATCTTTGCAGTATTATGTGCCTTTTCTTTCAATTTGATACTTTCCATAACCTCCTTAATCAGCCACGGATCATGCACGCTTCTCATGGCCTCTCTTTCTCAATGGATTGTGCCTTTGTTGAGAGTTATGAAATATTGCCTTTAATGTCCAACACCACTGTTTCTATATCATTGTATCTCTCAACCTATTTACCCAGTACAATTTGGCCCATTCTATCTTCATACCCTTGTATCTGCCACTCGACATTCAAGACACCCGTTTTAGACTCACACTTCTCACTCTGAAACTGAATGTGAAATTCTGTTATGATCACTTCTACAGCAAGGACCTTTTACTGTGAGGTCATTACACATTAGCAGGTCTAAATTAACCACGCAAATAAAAGCAAAATACTGTTCCATGGTTGGTTCATGTCAAGTACATTCTCTTTCACTTCTTCCAATGAATTGTATTTTTAGCACTCCTATTATGTAAAAACACATCCCAAAATGTTTGACAGAAGTGTAATCAAACAAAAAAAAAGCATTAATCCAAAGAATGAAAAGTTAGGAGAGGTGACCAAGATCTTCAAAGAGTTTTACGAAGGGTTCAAAGGAGGAGAGGCAGATGAAGAGATGGTTAACTCTAGTTCTCTCTCCACAGATACGACCTGGCTTGCTGAGTATTGCCAGAATTTTCTGTTTTGATTTCAGATAAGTAAGTCGTGCTTCATCAGGTTGGAGGCTGGGCTCCCTTCCATATCCTACTGGATAGACTGACCTTCAAATAGTTAAAATAAGATTTATTTTTCTCTTTATACTCGAGGGCGGGATATCATTCCAATGCTTCTCCTGCTTAGTGATTGGACTATAGGCTGTCAACACAACCTGCTACCCAGCACCACCAAGCATTGATGCTCAGAGAATGACACTGGGCTCAAATGAGTACTGATAACAATAGTTGTGGATATTCAGAGGAAGCCCGGAGACAAGATACAAGTTAACCACTGTTACGACAGGGGGGTGATTTTTCCCTCTGCGTGGTTTTGGAACCACCCCCCCCCTTCAAAAGGATACCTTGCCTCGTAATCTTAACTAAGTGCGCATGAGATAGTAGCAAGCTACTGGTTTTGGTAAATTAAAGCAGGATCTGACACTCTGGATGACGTTTTACCGGCACGTTTCCCCGAGGTTTGTACGATCCCACCCGGGGCCAACGGAGAATGCCGTTCTCCGAGCCTCGCCCACCCGCGGAATCGGGGCGGGCGTGCCGGTAAAATTCCGGTGTCTCTATCGTGAACAATTAACGGGTCTTTATTTTAAAACTGGTGACAGCCATATCAAAACAATTAACAAACTGAATAAACTCCCAATAGAATGCTGTTCCAATTACAAGACTCACTCAGGAATAATGAAATAAATCATGACAGAATATAGTCACCCTCAAATACTATAAGGCAGCTGTTGGAAGTAAGAACTTTCTTATGATCCTTCGGTCTGGAATATTGAGTTGGTTTCTCCTTCTATTCAGATGGTGAATTGATGAAGCTATATTATATATATATATATATATATTACTACAGGATTCCATTTGAGAGCCTCACCTTTCCTTCTTTCTGGCTACAGAGGCGGCAAGCTCAATCTAACTGTAATTTCCCCCTGTCCGGATTTAAATACCTAGAATTATCTCACAGTATTCCTGCAATTTGAGTGGCTTGAGGCTGTCAACAACACTCCAATTTGAATTCAATTGGATCTGTGTCTTTGAGTGCTTGTTTTAAAATCATTGGTCCAATTCAAACGCCTGCTTTGCTCTGCGGGAACTCTGGATGTTGCTCTGGACGCAAGTGTTGCAAAGTTGTCTTCTGCAGCCTGCTTTCTGCAGTTTAAAATCCCCAGCACAAAGACACATGCTTTTTAAAAAGAAAATGCGAGATGATTACTTCTTTTGGTTTCATCATTTTTTTTCAATATGCACATTTGTCAAACACCACATTTTTAACCTTACATCTGCAACTTCATAACAACTGTTCCTCACCACTGCATAGAGATGTCTTCAGTAGCCTCGCTCGTCAACACATAATCCCTTCATTGTCTCAGTTGTTACACAGATTACTGCGAGGAGAATTCTAATTCTGTGTAGAACATCTTAATTAAATTATACCACTTAAGTGTAATTAATTTATAAATCATTCCTGGGACAAATGGTCAAAAATTCCTGAAACTTGATGAACTGCTAACTTCTGTCCATGAGTCGGTAGCTCCATTAAATCAGCCCGAATGATTCCTAGATTGGTCTCTGCTGCTGTGGTAGCAGTCTTTATAAATGATGCTTTTAGCACAAAGTGTTCCCTACCCAGATGAAATGTTAGGGTTAAGTGAAAATTAACATTACTGACACCAAACTCTTCCATTTTCTGAGTATGATGTAAGCACCTTCAGGATAGAATTCTAGAAGTTTATAGAATTATTATAGAATCCCGACAGTATTGAAGGAAGCCATTCAGCCCATCGAGTCTGCATCCACTCTCTAACCCCACCCTATTCCCGTAACCCCACACATTTACCATGTCTACTCCACCTTGGGCAATTAAGGGGCAATTTTACTATGGCCAATCCACCTAGTTTGCACACCTTTGGACTGTGGGAGGAAACCAGAGCACCTGGAGGAAACCCATGCTGACAGGGGGAGAATGTGCAAACTCCACACAGTCACCCAATGCCAGAACCTGGGTCCATGGCGCTGTGAGACAGCAGTGCTAACCACTGTGCCACCGTGCCACCCTCACAATCTCATTAGCAAGAGATGTTTCAACGCCACCTTCAAGAAACTGTGGAACTGAGAGAGCAGCTAGTTCAGATCACCCTGCCTTCTCATTGCTCACTATGAAACTGGAGAGGGCCCCAAGGATAGATCTTTGCACAGATCTTCTACACTGGGAGGAGGATTAGGAAGTATATATCAACTCTCTGGATTTCCCAAAGAGTTTAGTTAGTTTATTCATTAGTGTCACAAGTAGGCTTACGTTAACATTGCAATGAAGTTACTGTGAAAAGCGATCCTAAATCACTGGCAGCATGGCATGCGGAGACCACTACATCTGAGGCTAAGGCTGGTGTAAATGTGTATCAGCTCCTGTACCTAGGGGATTATAGTTGGCATTACTGCCTCTGTTTTATTTTGTCACCAGATATACATGTTCGTGGGTTCAGTAAGAAAGGGCAAAGAAGTAAAGAAACAAAAGACAGTAATTACGATCACATCAATGTGCGCATCTCTCAATCTTAAATCTGTGACAATATCTTATTGTGACTGCTCATTGATAAGGATGCTCCGAGCACAAGTTGTTTCTGGAACCTGTATTGCAGTTAATTAATTTTTATGGATGTAAGTGGTGAGAAGTTGGCTAGCCCAGTTTTTGGGACACAAGAGGCAGCCCTCAGGATTACAGTATTTACTCTTGTTGATGTGGGGTGCCCGCTGGGCCATGTACCCTGCATGCTATCTTGTCCACTTGGGAAACCTAATATCTTGGCAAATCCGGTTCACTCTGTGTTTCCACTGAAAGAGAAAAGGATGATGTCTCCTCTCCTGGTGGACTGTTCCTCTTCAACCATCTTGCTGCATCTTTGTGCAAGCAACCTGCGATAGGTGACTGATGTTCCTGTTCCTGTCTGGCAGCATCCACTTGGATAGAATGTTAGGGCCACCATGAGCTTTGTGGCTCTAGGTCAGTGTGAAGGAGCAGCACAGCTCCTTGAAGGCCTCCTAGATGAATCATAGCCTCCTCAGGCACTGCTCCTGACTCAGGGTTCAGTCAAGTGGGTACTTCCCTGAACACTCTTTGTTGGCAGGGCCTTCTATGCAGAGCCCTCATTCTTGTCCATCCCGAGAGTTTCCCATGTTAGACATAGAATCTCAACAGTGCAGGAGGCGGCCATTCAGCCCATCAAGTCTGTACCGACCATCATCCCACCCAGGCCCTATTCCCGTAACCCCACATATTTATCCTGCTAATCCCCTGATACTAGGATCAATGTATCATGGCCAATGAACCTAACCCACACATCTTTGGACTGTGGGAGAAACCGGAGCACCCGGAGGAAACTCACGCAGACACGGGGAGAACGTGCAAACTCCACACAGACAGTGATCCAAGGCTGGAATTGAACCCGGGTCCCTGGCACTGTGAGGCAGCAGTGCTAACCACTGTGCCACCATGCCACCGTCTCACCATGTCCTTCTGACACAGCAGTTCAAGTGTACTGCAATAACTGCCCCCATGTCGACGCGAGCCCCCTCCTTTTCTATGGCCAGCAGAAAGCTGTAAGTTACTCCAATCATTCATCACTTAAGTCTGAAGCACCTCAGCTGCAACCTGTGAGTGGCTCTTCAATTAGCACCAGAAAAGAGAGCACCTTGCTTCATAATGCTTGTTGTTTCAGAAACAATGAACATTCATTGACCACACCTGGTATTTCAGCAACATTTCAGACTGTTCAGATCAGTGGTTTTATGACATTGGCTCACTATCTCCCGGTGTACATAGTGGATGTATCTGTGTGTACCACTTCATTGCATGAACACTGCAAGGGTCGTGTTGGAAGGAGGCAAATCAGATGCCCAGAACCCTCCAGTAGCTGCGGCACAACTCAATTTTGCACCCAATATCTACTCTGTTTGTTAAATGCAACGTTTGATTACATTTGTTATTTCGATCAACAGAGGATGGTTAAAGTTTGGTGCCAATAATTTGCAATAAGGAATAAACTAGATTTGTACTATCTTACCTAGCTAGCAACAGTGAGTACTCTCACACCAGGTTAAAGTCCAACAGGTGTATTTGGTAGCACGAGCTTTCGGAGCGCTGCCCCTTCATCAGGTGAGTGATGATAAGGTTTACTATGCTCATCAAATTATTTTGATACATGGCCATGACCCATGCAAATGGATTGGTTTGCGGGGCTGAAATTGGCTCGAGGAGTCCTGGATGGGCCAAGGCCCATAATGATATTCATGTTCTTCTTTATGTTATCTTCAGTTCCAGCTCCAAATCCCAGTCAACTCCACCTCCGGGTCCAAGTGAACTCCAGTTCATGGATCATAGAATCCCTACAGTAAAGGAGGAGGCCATTTGGCCCATCGAGTCTGTACTGATCACAATTCCACCCAGGCCCAGTCCCCATAACCCCACGTATTTAGCCTGCTAATCCCCCTGACACTGGGGTCAAGTTTAGCATGGCCAATCAACCTAACCCGCACATCTTTGGACTGTTCCTCGGGTATGTCACACTCATTTCCAAGTCAGTACCAGCACCTATATCGATTTGAGGTTACTTACACTCCATTTGCAGGTCCGCATTTACCTCCAGACCTGCTCCACCAGATGATCTTCAAGGGTGCACCTTTCACGTCCAGCTCCCCATTCTTAGATTATGGGGCTATCAGTGAACGACTAATTCTTAAGCTATTGCAACACCTGAAGCATAATATTTGATATTGTGCCAGTTTTAATACTGTAGATGGAGCAGTTGTATCATTTTTCTTGATGCATTTCTCAAAAACTAAAAATAAAGCACTTTGTAAGGGAGGAAATCCTGAAATAAAAAACTTCACCATTATTAACATTTAGCGAGGAGTTCTAGAGTCTTAAATATAACTATGCTTTTATCTTTTTAATTATTTTTCAAATTCTGTCTTATTGGGCCCAACTCACACAAGGTGCTTTAGTTACATTCACTTGGAGATGTTCAGATGATCTGATATTTTCCTGAATTTTATCGGGGAAAGTACCAACCTCACCTTTGTAGTAACCTGGTGATTATCTCAGCCAGGGACCATACCCAAGGCAACTAAGCTGAAAATTACCCCCCATACGATTTGATTTTCACAAAGATTTACGCTTTAAAACAATGTTACAGGGTGCTGATTCGATATGAAAGACAGGAACTGCTCAGTACAGAATTACAATTTGGAATAATCTGATATTGGAATGCTCCAAACATTTCTGTGCCTCAAGCAGGAAACAGAAACTGTAAAAAGTATTCATATTTAAAATTATTCTTTCGTAATTTTTTTACATTAGTTGTTTGACATCAGTTCAGTGCCCGTACCTCTCGAAGTGAAGCTTGTGTTTCCGAGAAATTCAAATGTGTCTTTATTTGACCAGCATCTTAAGAACATAAGAAATAGGAGCAGGAGTAGGCCATCTAGCCCCTCGAGCCTGCCCCACCATTCAATAAGATTGTGGTGAACCATAGATGGTTACCACTATGGGTACTTGTACATATGTTACTCTTGTTACTGTTGGGGTTAGGGTTGGGGTGTTCCACCTGTTATTATTGTTTATGTGGTACACTCCGTTCGGCTCCACCTTCTTACAGGAGTATAAAGGTCACTGCTACTTCCTAGTAGCCTTTAGTCTGGGATAGTATTGTTAAGTAGTGTGCTCCAATCTTGTTGTGAATAAAAGCCTTTATTCCCGGGTACGTCCTAGCCTCCCGTGTGAATCAATCGCGCATCAAAGATCATGGCTGATCTGAAGTGGATCAGTTCCACTTACCCGCCTGATCCCTATAACCCCTAATTCTCTCACCGATCAGGAATCCATCTATCCGTGATTTAAACATATTCAATGAGGTAGCCTCCACCACTTCAGTGGGCAGAGAATTCCAGAGATTCACCACCCTCTGAGAGAAGAAGTTCCTCCTCAACTCTGTCATAAACTGACCCCCCTTTATTTTGAGGCGGTGCCCTCTTAGTTCTAGCTTCCTTTCTAAGTGGAAAGAATCTCTCCACCTCTACCCTATCCAGCCCCTTCATTATCTTATTGGTCTCTATAAGATCCCTCCTCAGCCTCCTAAATTCCAACGAGTACAAACCCAATCTGCTCAGTCTCTCCTCATAATCAACACCCCTCATCTCTGGTATCAACCTGGTGAACCTTATTTGCACTCCCTCCAAGGCCAATATATCCTTCCTCATATAAGGGGACCAATACTGCACACAGTATTCCAGCTGCGGCCTCACCAATGCCCTGTACAGATGCAGCAAGACATCTCTGCTTTTATATTCTATCCCCCTTGCGATATAGGCCAACATCCCATTTGCCGCCTTGATCACCTGTTGCACCTGCAGACTGGGTTTTTGCGTCTCATGCACAAGGACCCCCAGGTCCCTTTGCACAGTAGCATGTTGTAATCTTTTTCCATTTAGATAATAATCCAATTTGCTATTATTTCCTCCAAAGTGAATAACCTCGCATTTGTCAACGTTATACTCCATCTGCCAGATCCTCGCCCACTCACTCAGCGTGTGCAAATCTCTCTGCAGACCTTCTACGCCCTCCACACGATTCACTTTTCCACTTATCTTTGTGTCGTCTGCAAACTTTGTTACCCTACACTCAGTCCCCTCCTCCAGATCGTCTATAGAAATGGTAAATAGTTGAGGCCCCAGTACCGATCCCTGCAGCACGCCACTAGTTACCATCCACCAACCAGAAAAGCACCCATTTATTCCGACTCTCTGCTTCCTGTCGGATAGCCAATTCCCAATCCACGCTAACACCTTGGTCGCATAATCCCAGAAATTGCATTGAGAATCCATGTCACATGTCATGAACTGCTACAATATCTTCTGATCTTTGGTAGGCAGATTGATGCACATTTTAACAAACTCTAGCTCAAACTAAAGACCAACAGAATAATTGATTCCAAATATAACAGGTAAAAGAAACATATTCTATAAAACAGTACATTTACAATAGCTTCAATCTATTATTCTCCTTGAAACACTAAAACAACACGTGCTTTGCCGCACTACCTCGCAACATAACATTGACCTTACAAGCAGTCACTTCCTTTGTGGCAAAAAAACTGTCACTGATCTTTCCCACTAGGGTCAGAATGACTGACAACCAGAATAAAGTCAGACACCGAGAGATAATTCAACATCCTTTGAAGATAGGCTGAATCAAAGGTTAGATAACTACACTCCTCTTAATTACAAGAGGTTAACAGCCCTTCACAGTTTGTCAATTACATAAACTGTTTTACCACACAAGTAGACCTGTCATTTACAGAGAAGCTCAAAAGCCACTCTTAGCTGCTCTGTCTCTGACCACTATGCTAAGGTAATCAAATTTAAATAGAGCTTATGTGGCTTGAATAATTGATCTGTTAGAAACTTTGAATAACTTATAAGATGGTTCTCCATTCATGCGAATGAAAACATGCAGAGCAGGATCTTCCTGAACTTTATATATTTCCACCTTGAAGATTTTTTTTAAAGAAAGACTTCATCTAATTTGCAGGAACAGCAGTGATCCGAATCTTCCACGTGCCATGTTCAGCAAGAGAGGGGCGGCACGGTAGCACAGTGGTTAGCACTGCTGCTTCACAGCTCCATGGACCTGGGTTCGATTCCCGGCTTGGATCACTGTCTGTGTGGAGTTTGCACATTCTCCTCGTGTCTGCGTGGGTTTCCTCCGGGTGCTCCGGTTTCCTCCCACAGTCCAAAGATGTGCGGGTTAGGTTGATTGGCCATGCTAAATTGCCCCTTAGTGTCCTGAGATGTGTAGGTTAGAGGGATTAGTGGGTAAATATGTAGGGATATGGGGGTAGGGCCTGGCTGGGATTGTGGTCGGTGCAGACTCGATGGGCCGAATGGCCTCTTTCTGCACTGTATGGTTTCTAAGATTTCTAAGAGAATCTGAATAAGAATCTAAAACCAATGTATTTTTTTTGCCACAAGTGTGTCTGCAATTGTAAGCAAAGATATAACACCGATTGGATAAGTGTAGGTTTTTCAGTTCTGCATCTGTGACTACTGGATTCCTATAAGAAGCTTGTTTGATATTGTAGCGAGCAATTGCATACATCCTCAAGCCAACAAGAGGCCCAGAGTGAATCCTGTTCACAGTTTGGAGAGAGAAGGAAAAAAAAGCAAAGTGCTTTTCATGATCACCAGATGTCTCAAAACACTTTACAACCAATGAAGTACTTTTGAAGTAGAATCATAGAATCCTACAATACAGAAGGAGGCCATTCGGTCCATCGAGACTGTACCGAACACAATTCTACCCAGGCCCTATTCCTGTAACCCCGCACATTTACCCTGTAATTCCCCTGACACTAGAGTCAATGTAGCATGGCCAATCAAGCTAAGATCGCGCATATCGATGGCTACAATCAACCTAACCCACACATCTTTGGACTGTGGGAGGAAACTGGAGCACCCGGAGGAAACCCACGCAGATATGGGGAGAACATGCAGACTGTGCACAGACAGTGACCCGAGGCCAGAATTGATCCTGGGTCCCTGGCGCTGTGAGGCAGCAGCGCTAACCACTGTGCCACCATAGTCAATGTTGTAATGCTGGAAACATGGCCGCCAATCTGTACACAACAATATCCAACAGATAGCAATATGATAATGGACAGACAATCCATTTTGGTGTTGTCGATTGAGGGATTAATACTGACCATGACAGAGAGATAACACCCCCCTACTCTTCCTGGAATGAGTGCCATAGATTCTTTTACATCCTCCCAGGCAGAGCCTCAGTTTAATGTCTCAGTGGCACTCCCTCAGTACTGAATTGGAGTGGCAGCCTCATTTTTTTGTGCCCAAGCTCTGGAGACTTGAACCTAAAAGCTTGTGATTGAAGAGATGAGGCCACTATCAACAAAGTCAATGTTGACAATAATAGCAATTACAATTGGTAGTTGGTAATTAAGCTTATCCTCAAGCCAGACATGGGTCCAAGTGCAGGCTGTTCCCATTACTGGTCAGCCAACTGAGGTTGAGAACTCGGCCTAATGCACACATTCTCTGCATGGCTGGAAAAATTAAGGTGTTAGCTCTGTGCAGCCTGAGGAATGGTATAACCCGGGGCTCTGAACTGCTCCAGTATCCAAACAAAACACCTCTCTTCATGTAGTGTCACGATCCCAGTTGATGTTTCTACTGGACGGGTAGGTCCAACAATGGAATCCAGGCTCAAAAACTCCAACTTTGTTTTAGAAAACGGGGATGAACAGAGTCACAGGATTGCCAATTAGCTTTTAACAACAGAAAAATTATTAAATATGAAAAAGATAATCTACTCCTTGACCCCAATTTTCTTCACAGATGCACACAGATTTTATGGTTAATGCAGGTTACAAAATGTATCTTATGCTATAATGCCCTCAGTAAATACACAGTCCCTGTAGCCTAACAGGATGACTGTGGTCAGACACATCCCATTCTGAAATCAAGTGGCAGATGCCTCCAATCGAGCTTCTATGGATTTCTCCTCAAATCCTCCCACCATGAGCCAACTTCTCTCACTGGCTCCAGCATCGACATGAGTGTTGCCAAACTCCACTCTGGAAAAGACATGCCTTAGAATCTTCTTTCAAATAATGCTTTCCCATAACTCTTTTCAGCAAGTACCCAAATCTCCTTTCAGTAATTCCTTTGTCTTGTATAATCACATGCTAGGCCCCAATTGCTTCACAATTGTTTCACCAGCTATAGGAAGATATCACCAAACTTACAATTACTTATCTGGCTTCTAACTAGCTAACTTCACCAGGTCTGCCCGTTTCAGTTCTGACTTTAACTTCAATGAACAGTACTGTTGGAGTAAAATTGAGACTGTTCAAGCCATTATTGGTGACTTTAAAACTTTTTAAGCCATCATTGTGAATGTAAAACTTTTTAAGACAAGAAAAGTTGTGTATGTAACTTTTGCACTCTGTGGTTAACCACAAACACTCGAGCCTTGATTCAGTGACAAGCTGGGGTGAGCTATGTCTCATTTTTAGTGTAAAAGTGCAAAGCAAGCAGGAATAGTCAGACAGCAAAGGACAGAGATAGTCAGGTACCTCAGGGGCAGATGGCCTGAAAGGGGAACTCGAACAGTGAGGTATTTTCAATGAAATGTGATTCGGAGTTATTGATAACTAACTATTGTCAAGGGGCTCAATTGGCCAAAGTATGTAACTGCCTACGGCTTGATGCAAAACTGCTGATGTTTGTGATGTGTTAACGTATATAAATGCACTTGCTGCCAAGCCAGATGGAGGAACTCTGCCCAGAGATCCTCCCGAAGCTTCGATTTAATAAGCTGCATGTTGAATCTCAAATCTGATCTCCGAGTGGTGACTTTTCCCACAACAGTACCCTGTTCCAATTCCAGGCCCTCTTAACTTCAAATTTCCTGGAATTCCTCTTTTCAATCCCTGGTTTCGAGTAAGTAAACTGGTCGAAAGTATCTGAGAATTAACAGGTACAACATTTGGCACCCCAGACGGGACTTCGATAAGAAGTGATACATTGCTCCGAAGCCGAACCTTCAACCCGGTATTCTCCAACACTCCGTCTGAGCCTGAATTAAGAGGGCAAGTTGTCCCACGTGATGGCCAGTCTTAAGTGAGTGAAGGACTAATACAGATTTGACCAGTAAATTGGGCCATAAACCCAGTGTCTGTAACACAAGGTGGACAAACTGTGCAGTTAGAACTGGGATAGTCTAGGGAATTTGGGTAAAATCTACAGGAGGGAATTTAGTGAAAACCGGACCCCTACCCCGATCCCTTACCATAACCACGTGACGAATCCTAAAAGGAAATAATTATGGCCAGTCATGCCAAATGGAAGGAAGTCCTCCATTTATATTTGAACCATAAGTGGCCCAAATGGGTGCAGTGGGGTCACGCCCCGAAACCGGATCTGGGATCAGAGGGAGAGAATTGTTGGAATCATGCCCATAAGGAAGTGGGTAAAAGGGGTCCCAAGCTTAGGAAGATGATTGCGACTGCTAGTTGTCTCAAACAGCTCCTTGGTAGAGAAGCGGAAATTATCCAGGTTAAACGGGACAGAGAAGCCCAGGCAACCCAACTAAAACAGGACTTAATAAGTGCTACCACGCGCGTACAATTGGAAGCAGAGGTAGGCACAGGAGAGGAAAGGAACCAGATGAATATGATATACATGAGCCAGTTCCAGGCTCAATGTGATAAAGCCTACCAAAAGGCACAGCGTGCTGTCCGTGAGAGAGAGGCTGCGCTGCAACAGGTAGAGGAAGTTAAACATAAATGCAGCGACCTACAGGCTGCAGTAAAAGTTTTGCACCAAGCAGGAAAAGCAAATACAGCTGCACAACAGACCATTCCAAATGTCTGTGCGAGATTGAAGATTTAAAATCACAACTAGCCATAAAAAGGGGGGTAATGTGTGCATACACGACTGAAACAGGGGATAGTGACCCAGGGGTAGAGTGGGGGGATTTAGAAGAGGATGCCTGCCATTATGCAACAGCTGGCGTCACTGCCGACTGGGGACCCCCACCTCCCTTCCCGGTCGTGGAACCAACGGCACCACCTAATCCAGCCCCCATCTGGGGAAACTCAGTCTCAGCTCCTCGTCCTATTATCATCCCAATAAGCCCAGTCACTAATCCGGTCCCTGTACCGATGAATCCGGTCACCACACAACGACAGGACGGACAGAACCACAATGTGACTTATGTAACTCCATACACCATGACACAGCTTACTGACATAGCTAAAGTGATTGGAGTATTTGAACCCTCCGGGGATCCACATGCTCTCTTTGACCAGGTCACCCAATATCGTGTTTTAAACGGCCTAGACGAGGCAGAAGAGGTTAAACTTATTCTGTTATGTTTAAGTCCTGCCATCCGTTCCGCCCTACCCGAACCCCAGAACGTGGCTGGGGGAACCCTACCAGAAATTAAGGCGGCCGTTCTGGCCACCATAGGCTACAATAGGGATGACCCGGTACAAGGCTTAAACAACTGCCAACAAAAGCGAGGGGAGCACCCGACAGCCTATGCTGGCCGACTATGGAACCAATTTGTTGCGGTTTTCGGCCAATTAAATTGAGTCCAATTAAATGCACACCACCGGCCCACATGGATCCGGACCCTGATAGCACACGCCACCGAGGGGAGTCGGAAAGCCTGTGAGAATTTTGATCCCGATGATAATACACACACAGAAGCCTGGGCCATTCGCAAAATGACTCGTGTGTGGGAACGGGAAGTCAGACAAACAGACACCCCCAAGCCCACAAAACACAGAAAGATGAACTCGATCCACACAGACCCAGCCCCGGTTTGACGTAACGAAGTGGGAGGTGGAAACAGGGAAACTCAGGGCACCCACCCCCATATACCCCTGCCAATCATTGATACAGAAGACCGCAGCCCCACACAGAACCCCAATATTTTCCCAACCCCAGGTACAGGGAACAAGATAAAACCCAACCCCAGATATGCACCCCCACAAGCACAGTGTTATAACTGTGGGCAACCCAACCATTTTGCCCGGGACTGTAGGGCACCACCAAATTTCAGGGGACCAGCAAACCCCGCACACCCATACACTCTTGCTGAGTGCTGACACAGGGAACCACAAGGCCGCATGGGACAATAGGCCCAACCCCCAACACCGGGAACCGTACAGAGCCGAGCCCAGAGGCCCACGCCCACAAGCACAGTGTTATACCTGCGGGCAACCCAACCAGTTCACCCGGGACTGTAGGGAACCATGCAACTACCCCACACGACCATCTCAGCGGTTCCCCGACGATGGACTCCGACCCATGCCAATCAAAGGACCGGCCCGACAAGCCACTATAACCCACACCCTGTACCTCCAGGACCAGCACACACATCCTCGGTTCCTGCCCCAATTTACAGGGCTTCAGGAATAAACCCCGGCTCAGGGGACCCCAATGAAAAGGATGGGGAACCCGCAAACCTTACCCCCTACGGCGCCCCTGGTCCCGGGACTCCCAGAACCGTTTGACCCGGCGCTCACTACCAGACGTGGTAATGCAGTGGGTATCTGGCAGCCAAAGCCCGCCTATATAGGTTCCCTCCACTCAGAAAGAATCAGGACATCACAGTCCAGATTGTAAATAGCTTTATCCATCCACTCCACACATCACCCAATTGAAAAGGGTTTCTTATCTGCTCACGTTATACTGCGTCATAATCTTCCGACACACCACCGTTTGGTTGTGGGATGAAGAATCTATTGTTATACTGTGCCATAGTCCTCCAACAACAAGGACACATGCCACATACCCAACATTTTATTTTCACGCTCTGCAAACTCCTTACCCCACTCAACCCCATCAACATTGATTGCCGACCAACCCTTCGTACGACACTATTGGGCCTTTATTATTCACTTACTTGTTTTTTTTTTTAAATAGAGGGGAGTCATACAACATTCTAGTAAAGAAAAGGAAAAGAGAATCAGGTATTAATAAGAATTAACAGCTGCTACCTTGATCTTCCCCAGAATGAACTACATACTTCTCTGCTATCTGGGACTCCTCGTCTCAGACCGAACCACAGACACCACATCAACCAAAGACCAGAAGATCAGCCTCCGATACCTCGGATATATGTGGTTCACCCCACCAGATGCAGGCAAATGTGAGGATGGCATCCTATGGGTACACCCCAATAAGAGTATCACCTGTGGGTGTAATAACCAAAGAGTGGTGTACCGGAAAGATAATGGGAGCTCTGATTACTGCTCCCTAAGGACAACCCTCACTAGTGATTGGTAGGCGTACACTAACCATGGGTGCATGGAGCAGCCTGTCTAGCCCATGGCCCAGAAAAAGGGCTGGAATTAGGAGAGAAGTGCCCCGGTAAGGTTATTCAGAACGAATATATATATACAATGAAATTAAGAATGGGTTAAGACCAACTGTTAGCACACCCATCCCCACTTGTCCCAAAACCATCCCAGGGCCCCAAAATGGGTTGATACTGAAACATACAGGGAAAATATTATTCGACAACACACACTACGAATTGATACCAGTAGTGGTAGATTTAGCCGGAACACAATTACCAGACTGCTGTCGCTCCCCACTTAGAAAATCGTACCTCCACTTGACCCAGAGGCTGCTGAGCCGAAAGACTGGGACACACGCCGGGGAAGAGACGCCCAGGTCAAAGGGGCGCAAGAGGAGGGAAATTCTGAATGATCTGGCGACTGCATACGGAGCGGGGGTATCTACCATTAACGCACTGGATCTGGCTGATTTGGATAATAAACTCAGAGTCCTAACCCGACAAGTTAAACAGACCTTGGACAGCTTAAATGAAAATGCTCGGCAAGACGCCGAGGGAGATTTGGCTGAGAACAAAGCTAGTAGCCTCATGGCTACTATATTAGAAGGACATGCCCAAACTATTAATCAGATTGCCCGAGAGAGGGTGGAAGATGATGCCAGGCAACAAAACCGAACCCTATGTAGCATCTATAGGCAATGGATGGTCGAGCAGTTAAGAGAGAATCTCGACCAGGTTAGCAGGGGGAAAGTTCCGTCCTGGATCAGTGATGAACAGTTTGAACACCTGTACTGGGGAAAAAGACACCCCAATGCCACTAACTGCCAACTACGGCAACTGACCAAGGTCTGGTCTAACGATGGTTGTAGAGGAACCCCGGGGACTGCACTAGGAATGTTGTTGGGGATCCCAGTAATATTAAAAGATAAGGTTGGGTTGAGACTTTTTGAAGCCGAAAATATAGGGATCATTAAAGGAGGGATGTGGATGGGATACCAAGGGACTCTACCGTATGTGGTTGAGAAAGGAGGGAACCTGATAGGCACCAGTCTGGAGAAATGTGAACACAGACAAAATGGTTGTGTGCCCATATCCGATGTATGAAAATGAACATGCCCTGTGTGGATTCAGAACAACCACTCACCTAAATTGTACACTGGAAATTCCAAATTTGGACAGGGATGTCACCCGGGTGGTTTACAGGGGGGAGGGAGAATATTGTATTACAACCTGGCTAGAAAATTACCAGTATGGGGCAGCCATTTGTAACATGCACAACACTACCTTTTGCATTAAACCACAGATTCCCGCTAGGATAGGATTAATCGAGGTGGTCGACATACACAGAAGAGAGAAAACACTAATAAATGCTCGCGAGAAATTGAGACAAAGCTTGGGAGACTATTTTGAAAAATTTGATACTGGGATAACACTTCTCCCCGACAAACTTCAACAAATTCGGACACAATTGATCACAGCACACAAGACCTTTGTCAAAGTGGTGCAACAAACAGGGGAAATAGAAAAGAACATGAGTGAAATTAGAGTCACTACATGGTGGGAGGACCTCTGGGATTGGCGTTCAAATGTCCAAATCCACCCATGGGTCCGCATTCTGTCACACCTGGCCGTAATAGGAATCCTACTTATGGCAATGTACCTAACCATCCTCACATTTAAATTCGCCCGATGGAAGAAGGAATTTCTGCAAAACTTGGACTCGGCAAGGGCCAACCGACATCGGGAAAGGCTCTACAATCAAGAGCCTTGATACTTTCCCATCTTTATTTAATATGTATAGTCACTTGTCATTTTGTACTGTTTATTGCTTTGTTTTGTATATACCCGATTGATGTATTATTTATTTTTTAAAATTATTTTACATCATTTAAATTTATTGGTACTATTGTAGGTTAGGGATGATACTATTAACCCCAGATTCGGGGTACTTGTTTGTTGAGATGGTTTGGTAAGAAATGTGTGATCCGGTTTGCTGACGCTCACTGGATCAAGAGGAGGGAATGTGGTAATATAATCAGGGCTTACTTTTAAGGTTGATTAAATTGGATATCCTAAATTAAAGAATTGGGCATATTAAAAGCAAACACAGTCAAACCTCTGGCAGGCCAATTGTACAAATACACAAACATGTCTGGGCCTGACCCATCAATCACCCATCAAAGATCGTTGCACTCTACTGATACTTAACAGATGATCATTGCATCCCATTGAAATGTACCGGCCTATTGTTAGAAGCCCAGATTGGGCCAGACTTTCTGTCACCGAGAGTTCCTGCAGTTATCTTATCCGATAACAGGTTACATGTAAGCAACAGCATGGAGATGGACACCTGGGGGCGGACCCTGGTGTCCTGTCAGGCAGACATCAAGAACCCACTGGGTATTGGAACCCCATCCTGGGACCTCATTGGCCAGAAGCCAGAGAAGTTTCTGGAAAGGCAAGCGGGCAGGGGGATAATGGGACACATTTCAGACACACCAGCAACGAAGACTCAATGAGCGAGGCGACCTTGACCATTCGGAAGACTGACCAGAGAAGGAAGGAAGGAAGAAGCTGCCATCAAGACTCACCTTCGTGACGACAGACCAGAGGGACTCAGAATCGAGCCTGCAGTTTAACCAAACCATCTTTGCGGGTAACATACTTGAATCTGGGGTATCCTCTTGTTTTATGTGGGTAATTTAAGGGTTAATAGTGTTATTATTAATTAACTTGTTGAATCTTTACTTGAGTTTGTCCTTTGTCCATCTTGCAAATAAGGACACTGGGGTAAAACCTTGGAGTAAGTAAACTGGTCGAAAGTATCTGAGAATTAACAGGGACAACAGCTTTGTCTGTATCGCGCGCAAGAAACAATACTTTTCACTGTATACTAATATATGGAATGATGATTCTGTCAATAAAAACTAGGGACCATCAATAATAGTGAAGTACTTTCTCTTTTTGATATACTGCTATAAGTACTGGATTTTTAGAAGTATAATCTGGCAATCCATCCAGACAGTGTTTTCTTATCTGGAAACATTCATCATCTTTCTGCTGTGCTTGTTTTATATCCTGGAACTTCTTTTCAACATCTGGTTGAGTCGTGAGTGATAAATATGCTGCAATCTCCCCAACAAAAAGCGAATCCTCTAGATTGGTTCATTCAACTGGTATCCTCAATAGTGCATTTGCTGTTATCTGGTACTTCCCTTAAAATTCTCTGTTATGGACCATAAGACATGGGAGAAGAATTAGGCCACTCAGCCCATCGAGTCTGCTCCGCCATTCAATCATGGCTGATATTTTTCTCATCCCCATTCTCCTGCCTTTTCCCCATAACCCCTGATCCCCTTATCAATCAAGAACCTATCTATCTCTGTCTAAAGACACTCAATGACCTGGCCTCCACAGTCTTCTGCGACAAAGAGTTCCACAGATTCACCACACTCTGGCTGAAGAAATTCCTCCTCATCTCTGTTTTCAAGGATTGTCCCTTTAGCCTGAGGTTGTGCCCTCTGGTTCTAGTTTTTCCTACTAGTGGAAATATCCTCTCCAGTCCGCTCTACCCAGGCCTCGCAGTATCCTGTAAGTTTCAATAAGATCCCCCCCTCATCTTTCTAAACTCCAACGAGTACAGACCCAGAGTCCTCAACTGTTCCTCATACGACAAGCTCTTCATTCCAGGGATCATTCTTGTGAACCTCCTCTGGACCCTTTCCAAGGCCAGCACATCCTACCTTAGATATGGGGTTCAAAATTGCTCACAATACTCCAAACGGGGTCTGACCAGAGACTTATGAAGCCTCAGAAGTACATCCCTGCTCTTGTATTCTAGCCCTCTCGACATAAATGCTAACATTGCATTTGCCTTCCTAACTGCCGGCGGAACCTGCACGTTAACCTTAAGAAAATCTTGAACAATGACTCCCAAGTCCCTTTGTGTTTCTGGTCTCCTAAACATTTTCCCATTTAGAAAATAGTCTATGCTTCCATTCCCCCTCCCACAGTGCATAAACTCACACCTTTCCACATTGTACTCCATCTGCCACTTCTTTGCCCACTCTCCTAACCTGTCCAAGTCCCTCTGCAGCCCCCCTGCTTCCTCAATACTACCTGTCCCTCTACATATCTTTGTATCATCTGCAAACTTAGCAACAGTGCCTTCAGTTCCTTCTTCCAAATCGTTAATGTATATTGTGAAAAGTTGTGGTCCCAGCACCGACCCCTGAGGCACACCACTAGTCACCGGCTGCCATCCTGAGAAAGACCCCTTTATCCCCACTCTCTGCCAGTCAGCCAATCCTCTATCCATGCCAGGATCTTACCCTTAACACCATGGGCTCTTAACTTATTTAACAGTCTCCTATGCGGCACCTTGTCAAAGGCCTTCTGGAAATCTAAATAAATCACATCCACTGGTTCTCCTTTATCTAACTTCCTTGTTACCTCCTCAAAGAACTCTAACAGATTTGCCAGACATGACCTCCCCTTGACAAAGCTATGCTGACTCAGTCCTACTTTATCATGCACTCCCAAGTACTCTGCGATTTCACCTTTAATAATGGACTCTAAAATCTTGCCAATGATCGAAGTCAGGCTAACCGGCCTATAATTTCCCATCTGCTGCCTCCCTCCCTTCTTAAACAGCGGTGTTACATTCGCTACTTTCCAGTCCTCTGGTACCCTCCCTGCTTCCAGTGATTCCTGAAAGATCACCACCAATGCCTCCACAATTTCCTCAGCTATCTCTTTTAGAATCCTGGGGTGTAGTACATCCGGTCCAGGTGATTTATCCACCTTCAGACCTTTCAGTTTCCCCAGAACCTTCTCCTTAGTGATGGCCACTACACTCACCTGTGCCCCCTGACACCCCTGGAGCTCTGGCATCCCACTGGTGTCTTCCACCATGAAGACTGATGCAAATGTCAGTTCCTCTGCCATTGCTTTGTTTCCTATTATTACTTCTCCAGCCTCATTTTCCTGTGGTCCAATGGCTATTTATGGAGTCATAGAGCAATCTTAATCTTAAGAATTGGATTCTAGGTGGCATCTTTGCAATCCCTTCCATGTACAGAAGAATGATTAGTGCCTTATGGTCGATATTAATTTTGAACCACAATCTCAAGATGTAGCCAGGAATTTCTCGCATGTCCACGTCGCTTTTTTAAAATTCATGGCACATCTGTGTCATCGGCTGGCCAGCATTTATTGCCCATCCCTAGTTGCCTGAAGGCAGTTGAGAGTCAACCACATTGCTGTGGCTTTGGAGTCACATGTAGGCCAGACCAGATAAGGATGGCAGATTTCCTTCCCTAAAAGGACATTAGTGAACCAGATGGGTTTTTCCAATGATTTCATGGTCATCAGTAGATTAATTCCAGATTTTTAAAATTGAATTCAAGTTCCACCATCTGCCGTGGTGGGATTCGAACCCGGGTCCCCCAGAATATTAGCTGAGCTTCTGGATTAATAGTCTAGCGATAATACCACTGGGCCATCACTTCCCCAGTGCTTCCTTCCCAATTGTAGCATACCTTTTCCCTATGCCTGTGAGTGACCGTGAGGTGTAGTAAGCTGATCTCTGTTTACCATCTCTCTGGACATGAAACTTTACTCCCCTCAGACCTGTCGGTCATGCTGCTGTTCCCAGTAGCCCCTGGGTTGAAATGTGCTAAACTTTAAGATGAAATTAGAAAATTTCTGATTTTAAAAAAAAGTATTTTCACCAGAACTGACGAAAGGTCATCCAGCCGACACAAAGCTCTGGTGAAGGGTCATCTAATCTCGAAACGTTGGCTCTATTCTCTCTCCACAGATGCTGTCAGACTCGTTGAGTTTCCCCAACATTTTCTGTTTTTGTTTCAGATTCCAGCATCCGCAGTATTTTGCCTTCATCAGGACTGCTATTGTTGCCTTATAAGTTAAATTGAATATTTTATTAATTACTCATCACGAAACAGTAAAATCATCAGTTCTAATGAAAGGTCACAGAGCTGAAACATTAACGTTTCTCTCTCCACAGGTGCTGCCCAACCTGCTGAGTATTTCCAACATTTTCTGTTTTTTATTACGCTGATGTTGGATTCCAGATTGAATGATCTGGAATTATTTCATCTGTATCTTTTCCTCAGCAGAATCTTTTCCAGACACAGCGTTTTCTTCTACCATGCTCACCAAACCCCTACCACACTGCAGGTGGTTCCTGATGCACGTCTCTCCATTTGATGGTTTACAAATTAATTCTGAATGTGTTGTAAAGATTCAACAATAAAGCCACCATTTAATCAGTTTTGAATCTACAAAAGAAAGATCTGGATGTATAAGAAGGATGTGATTGCACTGGAGGGGGTGCAGAGGAGATTCACCAGGATGCTGCCTGGGATGGAACATTTAAGTTATGAAGAGAGGTTGGATAGGCTTGAGGGTTGCTTTCATTGGAGCAGAGAAGACTGAGGGGCGACCTGATCGGGGGGGTACAAGATTATGAGGGACATGGACAGAGTGGATAAGGAGCAGCTGTTTCCCTTAGTAAAAGTGTCAGTTACGAGAGGACTGTGGTGAACCATAGATGGTTACCACTATGGGTACTGAACCATAGATGGTTAGCACTATGGGTACCTGTACATATGTTACTGTTGTCACTGTTGGGGTTAGGGTTGGGGTGTTCTACCTGTTGGTATTGTTCTGTGGTACACTCCGGTTGGCTCCGCCTACCTGTAGGAGTATAAAGGTCACTGCACTGCCGGGTGACCCTTTAGTCTGGGATTGTATTGTTATATAGTATGCTCCATTCTTGTTACTAATAAAAGCCTTTATTTCCCGGGTACGATCCAGCCTCCTGCGTGATTTAATCGTGCATCAGGGACATAGGTTCAAAGTGCGGGGCAGGAGACTTGGAGGGGATGTGAGGAAAACCTTTTTTATCCAGAGGGTGGTGAGGGTCTGGAATGCTCTGCCTGGGAGGGTGGTAGAGGTGGGTTGCTTCACATTCTTTAAAAAGTATCTGGATGAGCACTTGGAACGTCATCACATTCAGGGCTATGGGCCAAGTGCTGGTAAGTGGGATTAGATGGGAACTCAGGTGTTTCTAATGTGTCAGTGCGGACTTGGTGGGCTGAAGGGCCTCTTCTGCGCTATTCTATGATTCCATGGTCCTGTGTGTTGCACTACTCCCGTTCTGGCATGAGGTATTTTACGGTGATAATGATAAAGCGAATAGCTCAATGCATTTTATTGAGAAGTATTCATTGCTACACAATTGCTCCTTTCTTTGAGTGGGGAGGGAATGTTATACTCACAGTGAAGGATGTTAGTCTGAGGAATCGGAATGCTCATCTACTGTTTCTTCCGATTACCACCATCACATTCGACAGCCAGACATAAACAGTGCGAGGTACCAAGTACAACGCTTCTTACTCAGCACAAACAAAAAGCACCAAAGTCTTCAGAAAAGCAACTCCACCTTCACAACAACTCTTGTGGACACTAAAGAACTGCTCATTTGTGATAACCTATTAGCATCATGGAGTCACACATAAGAGTGGCAATTCTGCTTTGTTTAGAAGTGTCCAAACGACTAACCTAAGATATATTCAAAGCCTGGTGTCTCCAATAAAGGACAGTGGATGGAATGTTGCCATTTTTTGGCAAGCTCTTATCTTGGGTGGAAAAGCAGGGGGTAGCCCCTCGGCAGGGGTTGGCAGGTTTCCCTGCCGTGGTTTTAAACATACGGGCAAAAAAAATGGAGGCAGATCTCAAGACATAACACTTGAATTTGAAAAATAAAAGGCAGCCCAGTATGAAAGAATATAAATTGTAACACCACCCCCACCACGGAACTCCCCCACACTGGAATGGAACCCACCGCTCACAGAACGCCTTCCGCGGCACCGCCCAGGCAGTGCCTTCTGGCACTGCCCCTTGGCATTGCCCAGGCATAACCTTCACACCCCCCAGGGACTGTACTCACCCGTGCACCTCTGGTGGCTTCTCCTCACCAGTTCCACGTGACCTGTCGTGATAGCACACCAACATGAATGGACAATTTAACTTGGGGGTACTATCAAGCGTAAAGGCCTGATAATTATAGAAATATATATCTGCTTTAATGTTGGGATTCCCATTACATCATTGGAAGTGGATGGGGTCAATTGATTGGCGTAAAAGCAGTTTTGGGATTTCCATATGATTCTCTGCCCCAGCTGCCTTTTACAAGCATATGCAATGAGAACACTACTTCAGAGGAAGGACTCCGAGGCAGAGTTTGCCCAACTGAAGAACCATGCAACATCTATACATTGTAAGTCATGTAGGCATGGCATTACTCACATTCCAACACTGTCTAGCTTTAGGTTTTACATTTAACAATTTGCAGGTGTTCACAAAACAGGGTTTGCGAACATCTGACTTTCTTATTTTCCTTTAGCTCCTTGTAGTCTCTTCCCTTGTGTTTGTTGCTACCAGGCTTGGTCGTGCATCATTAACTTTATCTGCGAATTCAGGCCATCTAAGTATTACAGAGGTCACTAGCATACTAGCTAGCTGTTCACCCATGTAAACAGCCTTTGTTAATATAAACATGTTTTTTCCCGATTGCGGAATTTTACTTAAACTTTCTGACAGTTTTGCATAGATTCCCTATTCCCTTGTGATGAGACATTTAATCTTTATGGAAATCCCTTAATAATCCATGCTTATTATTTGCCCTGAGGAATTGTTGTAATAAACCATATTAATTATTTCCCTCTAACTACCCCTTTGTGTTTTGATCCTTGAAAAAAGCAGCCCTATAAAAATATAGTTACGTAATGCTGTTGCATTGGATACAGATGTGAATAGAGCAGCACCAAACCGCTGTCTAAAACACAACATCTGTGATGAAGCCAGTACATGGATTTGAATGTTACGGACTAATGCCTTGTACAAGGATGCGGCCTTCAAACACTCCTTCACTTTCAGCACCTCAGTCACCATCAATGAAGAGCTTTCTAAAGAAGGTGGGTCTTGCTCTAGAAAGAATAGACACTGGTTAATTTAAACTCATTACTGACCGTCCTTCATTCAACAAACGCAGCAATGGAATTCAAACCAACAGCTGCAGTTGTGTAAGAATTTGGGAGTAGAAGGATATTCTTTCCAACTCTCTGAACGCTGTTTCATCAACATCACTCACGTCTCAAATAGTAATTACCAGCTCTTGGGCAAACTCCATCTGCTGACTTGCCCTCATCTCTTGACAGATGTGCCTCTTAGTGGCCCTTAGGAGGACTTTGATCCTTGACATTTTCCAGGTTCTACATGTCCATGCATCCGACCTTCCAGCTAATGAGGATGCGAGACATTTGAAATGGAAAATTCACAAACTCAGCCAGGTCATCAAGAGGAGGAGGCAAGGACATCTTAGTTGACAACTTAAAGAAATTTTAAATGGAATCCTTTAACAAGATTTAGGTTTTGAATTTATATATTCAGGGGTCTAAAGTTTTTTAAAAGTAAAGTTTATTTATTAGTCACAAGTGGGCTTACTTTAACACTGCAATGAAGTTACTGTGAAAATCCCCTAGTCACCACATTCTGGCACCTGTTTGGAGACACTGAGGGAATTTAGCATGGACAATGCACCTAACCAGCATGTCTTTCAGACTGAGAGAGGAAACCGGAGCACCCGGAGGAAACCCATGCAGATATGGGGAGAATGTGCAGACTCTACACAGTGACCCAAGCCGGGAATCGAACCCGGGTCGCTGGTGCTGTGAGGCAGCTGTGCTAACCACTGTGCCACCCTCTAATGCTTGTTTTTAGCACCTGCTCAGTGTACCTAAAGAAACGGGCTGAATGAATTTAGCAGTGGGGGCCTAAGCCTGCGTAGATTGGTTCCTGGCCATTCCTTTGATAAATGGGCATATGCTTTGTGCTTTTTACACAAAAAATGAGCACAGCACACACCGATTTCTGTAAGCAAAAATGAGATTTCTCAATATATTTTTTAATATGACTGTCATATACTGTGAATCAGGCTTGTGTGTAAGAGTATCGGTGTGACTGGTTTAACTGAACTGAAGACAGTTAAGACTAAGGGTCAAAACATCAATCGGTGGAAAGGCAAGTGGTTGCAGTGGAAATGGACAGGACTGAGATGGAGAGCCGGGGAGGAGAATGAGTAGGAATTTACATCCAGCAGATAAGGGAGGTGATTGGAAATTTAGTGTTACATTTTAAAAGTAACATATGCAATTGGAAGATGGTAACTGAGTGAAGAAAAATGGTAAGTTTACTTTGTAATACAATAGTAGCCATTAAGTAACATTATCAGCCATGATCAGGATAAATGGTGGAGCAGGCTTGATGGGCCGAATGGCCTACTCCTGCTTCTATTTTCTATGTTTCCATGTTTCTACGAAGGTTTGGTAAACACTTGGAAGAAGTTCCTAAAACTATAGAAACAATAGATTGGAAAACCTAACATAGTTAAAGAGAAATTGAAGACTGTTAGAGTAGGTGCTGTGAGATATTGACGACAGTATGTGTGCTGGAGACACACTTATGAAAACTAGCTGTTGCTACTCCCAGAGAAAGGTGGTTTTGTCTGCAAGGCTCTCGAGACAAGCTGTGGTCTCTCAGTATTTTCTTTATTATTTTATGGATGTGGGCGTTGCTGGATGGGCCAGCATTCATTGCCCATCCTCAAGTGCCCTTCAGGGGCAGTTAAGAATAAACCAAATTGCTGTGGAGCTGGAATGCAGGCCAGACCAGGTAAGCATGACAGATTTCCTTCCCTAAAGGACATTAGTGAACCAGATGGATTTTTCCGACAATCAACAATGGTTTCAGTGTCATCATTACTCTTCTGATTTCAGATCCTTTTTATTGGATTCAAATTTCACTATTTGCCACGGGATTCAAACAAAGAACAAAAGAACAAAGAAAATTACAGCACAGGAACAGGCCCTTCAGCCCTCCAAGCCTGCACTGACCATGCTGCCCGACTGAACTAAAACCCCCTACCATTCAGTTCAAACCCAGATCCCCACAGCATCCCCACTGGACTACTAGTCCAGTGACAATACCATTAAGCCAATGCTTTGGCTAGGTATTGAATGAGAGGGGATGAAAAGCCTGTGTGAGATTCCCCTATAGCAGCAGAGCATTTTGTGGTAACATTACTGGAATTTTTATAGATTAAAAATCTATGAGGACTGTTGCCACCAAAAGGGTGTGTACCTCGAAGTTTACTTAAAGCCAAAATATTGTGGGAAATGTTTGTAGAAGTACTGTTAACTGTGTTAAGGTGTTCATGTGTCTTCAAGTGCTACTTTCTTTTCTCCCCCTTTATTTTATCTTCACAAGTGGTCTGAAATTTACTTCTCCTGATTTCAGATTCCCCCTCATAATATACAAATTGCAAATCATTGTGGTAGCTTGTTCAAGTTTCACTTTGCGATATGGGCAGCTTGGCATTTACCATCTGCTGTGCGATAACACGTTCCAATGCCTTGACCAGTGGATCACAGTTCCTAGTATTATATTTTTCATGTTCATAGCACATATTTTTCAGAGCACATGTTCCAAACCAGAGGACAATTTCAAGTTCTACTGAATCGCTCATGTATAATATTTGAATTTGCTCTTGTTTTGAATGTTGTGTGCTCCCATTGACAAAGGTCAACCATAGCTCTTCACAAATTCTAAAAACATGTCAATGCCTCAACAATTACATTGTTAAGGGATACAGGTGATGGGTATTTGTACACATGTCCATCGGGGTACCCAGTGCGGAGTGGGGGGTGCAGGAAGGAGGAGGACCTCCTTGTAGGCCTGCTCTTGGGCCTGGCCAAGGTGACTATCAATAGGTCCAGGCAGCGGGCAGTTGAGGAGGTCATCGTACCCGACTCTCTGCCCCTCTATGTGGCTATATTCATGGCTGGATGGCCTTGGAGAGGGAGGTCATGGTGTCCACTGGCACACTCTAGGCCTCCGTGACTGATGGGCACCATAAGGATTGGGGTGACCTTCACCCCTAGGAATGATATTTTGGCTTAGTTAAGCTTCCTTTAATGTTTTGTTTTAGTTACAGTGCCCCTGTAATCCTTCGTTAATTTGTATATTTTATTGATCATTGATTCTATCCAAAAGAGTATATCAGTAAGGGAAAGCTGGGACACTGGGTGAATGGGAGTAGTGTGGCCACTGAACAAAGTCAATAAACCCGCTCAGCAAGATAAGGTTCTGCGTCCTAACTCTGACTCAACCAGCGTGCATTTGGTTAACAAAACACACCCAGGACTCTGATCATTCACAGCATAGCTGCAAGGCAGCATTACATAAAAACTTTGAGCTGCGGTACGCTAACTGAATAGCAACCAAATTTTAACAGCCTTCATTGGTATCACTGATGTATTTCCTTTGCAGCTTCTACAGGTTGGATTTTATGGAGGGTGGGGTTGCCTCCAAAGTTGGGTCATAATAGTTTGCTACGGGTGATCTTAATGAGCTCAGTGTAGGACAGCCATCCCTCAGTGGAAGGAAGATCTCCCCCCGCACCAAAAGCTGCCAAGACCAATTGGCTGACAGCTCCAGAAACATCGCAACTCAGTAGTGGGCACTGCTGGGACTACAAACAGCCCTGTGAACTCAGCATGGAGCTCATCTGATGCAAGTCCGGAAGACAGGCACCCTATGGATGGATAAGAAAGGTCAGGTATTGGAAACCTGTGGGGGGGAGGGAGGGTCACAAAAGGGCTGTACCATTTTGGTTAGGGATGACATTGGGGTCCACTTTCACCCTCCTTATTTAACAGTACAGTTAACTATAACAAATAGCAGCATAATATTCAGGCTTGACTGCCTGTCAATTAGTTTTTTTGGTAACAGTGGGAAACTGCCAATTCCAGTGCCCACACAATGACTGCCATAAAGGAAACCAGTAACTCAACATCATCACGTCAGATTTTACACATGCACAGGCTGGCAGCAGTCCTGATTTCCACATGTCCTGGCAGCCATGCTAAATAAACTTTAAAAAAGACCTCATCGATTATTGTAGACTTTATGGCATGGTCTAACAATATCCAAATGCATTCAGTTCAAATTCCATTTGAATAAAGCTGGTCCCCTTGTGGGATTGCCTCAGGGAAAAAAAAAGACTAGGATTGGCAGAACAAAGTTAGGAGGTTCATGGATCTCCTTCACGGGAGGAATGCTGCCATTCCTGACTGTGGCTCTAATCCACGCGTTTGACATTTAATTCCCTCAGAATAGGCCAAGGAAGCCACTCAGTTGCACAGTTAAACGCCAAGAATGCCACCCACCACCACCTTCTCAAGAAATACCCAAGATTGGCAATAAAAGCAGCATGGCTAACATTTCAAGAACAAAAGTAATTAATCTGCTGTTAGGGACCAGTTCAGAAACGCCAAGTTATATTTTGAAGGCAGACTCGATCCCAACCTTTTTTGATTTTAGCATTAGTGTGAGGATATGATGTTTCACTCCAGGTGTGATTCTATTGACCCACTAGGAAGCTTTTACCAAAACAAAATTTATTTAACAGTACAGTTTAACTATAACAAAAAAAATTGGAGTACCATTTGCTAATTGAAATACTTAAACATGATATAATTATTAACATCTACCCTATCTCTTAGTTCCAATTCAAGCAATATTCCTCGTAGATTTAAATCCCACTTGAAAATCAGTTAGCAAACAACAGGCTTACATGCTGGTATGCAGGATGCTAGTCCTCAAACCTCCAGAACATTTCTGGAGAGAGATACCTATTTTTTACCAGGTCCCAGACTTCAATATCAAGAGAGAAAAAGAGGGGAGGCAGCTGCTAGTCCTTTCAAATCCAAGCAGAAACCGCCTGCTTTTTCCCTCTGCAAGCCTAGCTCCTCCCATTAATACATGACATGCTGTTGTCAAGCTTAAGTTTATTTATTAGTGTCATAAGTTGGCTTACATTAACATTGCAATAAAATTACTGTCAAAATCCCCTAGTTGCCACACTCTGGCGCATATTCAGATATACTGAGGGAGAATTTAGCATGGCCGAAACACCTAACCAGCATGTCTTCAGACTGAGAGGGGAAACTGGAGGACGCAGAGGAAACCCATGCAGACACAGGGAGAATGTGCAGACTCCGCACAGACAGTGACCTAAGCCAGGAATCAAACCCAGGTCCCTGGTGCTGTGAGGCAACAGTGCTAACCACTGTGCCACCGTGCTGCCCCTTAATTAACCTAAGTGAACCCTACTCTGAAACCTCAGGGGGCAACCCAAAAAAAATAAAACTGCATTAGCTCAGGTTAAAACAAACACTCCCAATAACTAGGATCAATTATGCTTCTACATTCTCAGCAGGTGGGCTGCCTGAAGCACACAAACCGGCACCATAATCAGAGCTGAAGTTTAAAGCATTCCCTTGACAGGAGGCATGATATAAATACATTTCTTTAAGGCACAGTATCATCACACTAAAAGTGAAGTAGACGCAGTTGCTAACCAATTGCAGAACATTAATGACATTAATCATGGGGGAGCCTCACCTCAGATGATCTGGGTGATGAAAAGCAACAAGTCAGAACATTTGGCAATCGTCATTTTAGGACAGAGCTTTAAATCTCTCCTTCCCAAGATTAGTAAGTGAATAAGTGCACAATCTGCAATCCCCACTCATCCATAATATTGCTCTTAGTTGGTTACACACAGGCTGTTGCCTCAAACATTCCCCGCCCTCCCAAAGGCTGTCCTTGAAATTGCACCAAACATAAACAAAATTAAACTGCTGCAGTTCAATTCATCATTAAATAAGAATGGCGAGACTCTTGACTGAAGTCATGCAGATAAGTTTTGATCAGACCTTTTCCTGTAACAAAACGGTTACTTTAAGGTCCCAATTGAAAATTTTCCATGATGCCAGCAAAAGGATGAGTGGATGAACTAGATGTTGGGAAGGAATGTGACATCATGGCTCAAGTTTAGAGAATTGATTTGCTGTTGATGATAATTCCTAAAAAAAATGCTTCATATTATATCAGAAGTGAATGAACCAATGGACCGAAATCCAGCGTCGGTAGGTTACTTAGACAGCAACTTCCAAAGCTACGACCACTACGACAAGAGCAGCAGACACATGAGAACACCACAACTTGGAAGTTCCCCTCCAAACCATCTTAATTTGAAATATATTGTTATTCCATCACTGTTTCTGGGTCAAAGTCCTGGAACTGCCTCCCTAACAGCACTGTGGATGTACTTACACCTCATGGACTGCAGTGGTTCAAGAAAGCAGCTCACCACCATCTCCTCAAGGGCAGTTAGGGATGGACAATAACTGCTGGCTGACCCAGTGAGTCCCACATCCCTTGAATTAATTTTTATAAAAATCACATTTTAGAAATTTCTGCATAGCCGACTCAAAATAAAACACTCTTCAACGGTGACTGGGTGGCAACCATATTATGCAGCACCAAGGTGAAGTATCTAGCAGCTGGTATACCTTATTATGTATTGTACAAATGCACAACCTCAAAATGTTGCTGCAGATCTTGGACTGCTCTTTCCCCAAGTGCTCAACAGTGAGAGAGGTGTTGAGTCAAGCAGCAGAGAGTGAGTATGAAGAATCATTGATTCCTGCTGGCAATAGACTGTTTCTCCATTGGGTAAAGATAGCATTGGGCTTCCTAAAGATGCTCTCCCTGGTTGAAGGATGTGATCGCACTGGAAGGGATGCAGAGGAGATTCACCAGGATGTTGCCTGGGATGGAACATTTAAGTTATAGAGAGGTTGGAGAGGCTTGAGTTGTTTTCTGCTGTCCTGTCTGGAGACAATACACATCTCTTTAACCTGTGCTTAATGCTCCCTCCACTCACATTATCTGTATCTTTAAGACCTGGTTGGCTGTAGGGATTCGCATTCTAATCAGTATTCTGTAACTTGATTTTGTGTCTCGGTGCCCTGTTTGAGAGCACATTTCCACTCCATCTGACGAAGGAGCAGCGCTCCGAAAGCTAATGGCATTTGCTACCAAATAAACCTGTTGGACTTTAACCTGGTGTTGTTAAAACTCTTACGTTGTTTTCTCTGGAGCAGAGAAGACTAAGGGCTGACCTGATTGAGGTCTTCAAGATTATGAGGGGCATGGACAGGTTGGATAGGGAACAGCTGTTCCCCTTAGTGAAGGGTCAGTTACAAAGAACAAAGAACAAAGAACAGTACAGCACAGGAAACAGGCCCTTCGGCCCTCCAAGCCTGTGCCGCTCCTTGGTCCAACTAGACCAATCGTTTGTATCCCTCCATTCCCAGGCTGCTCATGTGACTATCCAGGTAGGTCTTAAACGATGTCAGCGTGCCTGCCTCCACCACCCTACTTGGCAGCGCATTCCTGGCCCCCACCACCCTCTGTGTAAAAAACATCCCTCTGATGTCTGAGTTATACTTCGCCCCTCTCAGCTTGAGCCCGTGACCCCTCGTGATCGTCACCTCCGACCTGGGAAAAAGCTTCCCACTGTTCACCCTATCTATACCCTTCATAATCTTGTATACCTCTATTAGATCTCCCCTCATTCTCCGTCTTTCCAAGGAGAACAACCCCAGTCTACCCAATCTCTCCTCATAGCCAAGACCTCCATACCAGGCAACATCCTGGTAAACTTTCTCTGCACTCTCTCCAATGCCTCCACGTCCTTCTGGTAGTGCGGCGACCAGAACTGGACGCAGTACTCCAAATGTGGCCTAACCAGCGTTCTATACAGCTGCATCATCAGACTCCAGCTTTTATACTCTATACCCCGTCCTATGAAGGCAAGCATACCATATGCCTTCTTCACCACCTTCTCCACCTGTGTTGCCACCTTCAAGGATTTGTGGACTTGCACACCTAGGTCCCTCTGTGTTTCTATACTCCTGATGACTCTGCCATTTATTGTATAACTCCTCCCTACATTATTTCTTCCAAAATGCATCACTTCACATTTATCCGGATTAAATTCCATCTGCCACCTCTCCGCCCAATTTTCCAGCCTATCTATATCCTGCTGTATTGCCCGACAATGCTCTTCGCTATCCGCAATTCCAGCCATCTTCGTGTCATCCGCAAACTTGCTGATTACACCAGTTACACCTTCTTCCAAATCATTTATATATATCACAAATAACAGAGGTCCCAGTACAGAGCCCTGCGGAACACCACTGGTCACAGACCTCCAGCCGGAAAAAGACCCTTCGACCACTACCCTCTGTCTCCTATGGCCAAGCCAGTTCTCCACCCATCTAGCCACTTCTCCTTGTATCCCATGAGCCTTAACCTTCTTAACCAACCTGCCATGTGGGACTTTGTCAAATGCCTTACTGAAATCCATATAGACGACATCCACGGCCCTTCCTTCATCAACCGTTTTTGTCACTTCCTCAAAAAACTCCACCAAATTTGTAAGGCACGACCTCCCTCTTACAAAACCATGCTGTCTGTCACTAATGAGATTGTTCCGTTCTAAATGCACATAATCCTGTCTCTAAGAATCCTCTCCAACAACTTCCCTACCACGGACGTCAAGCTCACCCACGGACGTCAAGCTCACATACGAGGGGACACAATTTAAATGTGAGGGGTGGGAGGTTTAGGGGGGATTTGAGGAAAAACGTTTTTACCTAGAGGGTGGTGACGGTCTGGAATGCACTGCCTGGGAGGGTGGTGGAGGCGGGATGCCTCACATCCTTTCACTAAGTACCTGGCTGAGTACTTGGCACGCCATAACATTCAAGGCTATGGGCCGAGTGCTGGCAAGTGGGATTAGGTGGACAGGTCAGGGCTTTTAATGCGTTGGTGCAGACTCGATGGACCTCTTCTGCACTGTGGTATTCTGTGATTCTGTGAATGACTTGCCAATATTCACGATTCCAGATTACACTTGAAGAATGGTGACTTATATACGGTCTTAGAGAACAGCTGCATCCATACAATACATCCTTTCAATGGAGCTATGGGGATTTCAGCTGATTCATCAAGATATACCGGCTAAGTCAGCATTTCTTCTAATTCTAGATTTTAAAAATGCCAAGCAAGAAAATGAAAGCAAGATAATAAAATTCTGACAGAAGTAGACAGGGTAGATTCAGAATGTTCCTGATGGTGGTTGGGGGGGGGGGGGGGGGGGGGGGAGTCCAAAACTAATGGTCATAGTTTGAGGATAAGGGGTAAACCTTTTAGGACTGAGGTGAGGAGAAATTTCTTCATCCAGAAGATGGTGAATGTGTGCAATTCACTCCCACAGAAAGTAGTTGAGGCCAAAACATTGTGTGATTTCAAGAAGAAATTAGATATAGTTCTTGGGGCTAAAGGGATCGAGGGATATGGGGGGAAGGGGGGATCAGGATATTGAATATGATCAGCCAGGATCAAAATGAATGGTGGAACAGACTCGAAGGGCTGAATGGCCTCCTCCTGCTTGTACTTTCTATGTTTTTATAATAAACAGGATGCCTCATTCCATGGTTTGACTGAAATACTGTCATATATACATAAATAAACGGATGAAACAGAACATACATCATTTTTACAATTGATTTTATTGGCAGTGGAAAATAATTGTTTCAGTTCTAATATCCACTGAAACCAGGCAACAAATAATACTGTGACAAAAGAAACAAAAGATTTGGATATACTGTACAAAACAAGAGCATTTCAAGTGCAAAGACCACAATGTTGTGTTCTCAGTTAGCTATTGAAACTTGCAAACAATTACATTTTATTTCTGTAAGCAACAGAAAGGAAGACCACATTGTCAGACACAGATGAACATGTCTTTCCAAGTGTGCACCAACTTCAGCGTCAAACTATTCAACTGGCTGAATTCAGGATTGTCTTCCCCCCCCCCCCACCCCGCCGCCCCCACCCCGCAACCCCCCGCCCGCTCCCCCCTCATCCCCCACAAATTTCACACATTTATAGTTGTTAAATCGATGCAGGAATTACCCATTGTGCATAGTGCTGAAATGTACAGAACTGCGCACCATCAAAAATACGCTGTTAATTGCTTCCCAATGTCATTGGTACCTGGTAACATGTAGAATGTGAGAGGAAACCTTGAGTGCTATATCCTAAATATAAATATAATATAAAACGATCATGAAATTATGTACATTGATGCTATAGATACAATCATTGCATGAAATGAAACAATCAAGTTTTTGTTTCAGTAACAGGTATATCCGAGGTTCCTCATGAAGTACAAGGTTTTAATATGGTGGAAATAAACAGCACCATATTGTACATAAATTAGATATTACTTACCTGCAGTTGTTACTTTAAAGTGTTGATTAATCAGTTCCACATTCTTTTCTAGAACATACCGCAAGATCAGTACTAATTTGTGGAAAGAATTAATTTCTTAAAATTGAGTGACCGCAATCCATGAATGATTATTAATGAATAATTTTACCTGTAACTTCAGTATTATACTACATAATAATTAGTTCTCGTAAGTTACTCTGGCCTGAACCAAAGAGTACTGCATTCAAGTACGTTTTATTCACTCTATGTATACGGTGATTATTAAATCTACACAATCAAACACAGATCATCCTTTTTGTACCATCATTCAAGCCAACTGTTAATTGGGTCTTCATAGCTATCAGAATTAGACAGCTCAGAGATCACATTCGCAAAATTAAAAACGTTGGCTCTTGTATTTGCAAATGTAGATAAGTATGCTTGATTCAATATTTAAAACACTGGGTGTGTGTTGAACAGGTCACCAGATTTGTAACCAACTGTTTTGTTGAAACCCATGAATCATAGACCACCTCCTCATGTTCAATAAGTGCGGTTGCATTTGTAAAACTTTTATCCCAACACATTACATATTATGCTGATATTCACCATTTATTCTTCTTCAGCTCAGCCATTCCCCAACATGGAGTTTAAAGTTTATTTATTGTCACAAGTAGGCTTATATTAACATTGCAATGAAGTTATTATGAAAATCACCACACTCCGGCGTCTGTTCGGGTACACTGGGGGAGAATTTAGCATGACCAATGCACCTAACCAGCACATCTTTCAGGCTGTGGGAGGAAACCGGAACACCCGGAGGAAACCCACACAGACACGGGGAGAACGTGCAGACTCCGCGCAGACAGTGACCCAACCTGGCTCCCTGGTGCTGTGAGGCAGCAATGCTAACCACTGTGCCACCATCTGCAACATTATAAATCTGCCACATTATAAATAAAACCAGCCAGGCAATGTTGGCAAAGAGGCTTTTGATGGAATTTTCAGAGTTGGACATTCCTGGCTGTTCAAAAGCAAATGTGGGAGATAATGTCCCTTTAAGTGAAGTGTTAAATTTTTAAGTGGTGTCACTGATCACCATTTCTGTCACTCCAGTTATCCTGCTCTTCCCAAAACCTAAAATAAGCTAAATGCTAGGAGATATATAGATCGAGCACCCTACTCGGAATCCAGCAAGACACTCCTTCATTGCATCGAAAGCACGCACACAAGGTGGTGAATGGCAGCAAAGTGTTGAATGTACATTAACAACAGCAGAGCAGCAGGAAGCTGTCATACCTCTGACGGTAACTGGCTTTGGAGACGAGCTCGCGGGCAACATTTGCATGTTATGGGTTCACAAAACTGCATAAAATTAGATCTTTTCTGTCAAGCCATCAACAGACCCGTCACACAATGATTCACAGGGGTCAGATTTGGGAACCAGCTCAAGTAAGCGAAGCTCTTGGAAAAATGAGAACAGTTCAGCCACACGGGTAGTGGAGACAGGTTCATGGAGCCACAGCTGTTTTATCTGCTCTGGGGCCAGCTTTTACAGAACAGATTGGTGTTTTCTTTTATTGTTTGATTTTCATTCTGGCCGTCACAACCAGGTCTTTCATGATATTATGTCACAAGCTGCATCACTGCATGCTTTGCAGATGACAATGTCCCTTAAATAAAATGTCAGCACTTGTCTTTATTAGCTCCAATAAAAGTTGCATATAGTCACCCTTCAAAAATAATCTGTGTTACTGTGTGACAGCCGGGCCGTCAATGATACGCGGGCACCAACATTTTATGTTCACTGTGATGGCACAATCCGCGGGAGATGTCAAAATATTCTTGGTAATTCTCCAGGTTCGACCAATGAATCATTTCATGATATTAATGACGTTTTTAAAGTACATTTTTATTTCAAAGTCTTGTGTGTAGCTCATAAACCCACCCCTTTCTATTCTGTTGGGTGACATAAGAGGCATTCATTCTGAAAAGCATCTGGTGTGAGGGGAATGGTTCACTTAATCTGGGGCACGTGGTTTAAAAAAAAGTTTCTTTGAGTTTTTGCTACAATAAAGATAATTGCAGAAAATGCGGAAAATCTCAGCAGGTCTGACAGCATCTGTGGAGAGACAACAGAGCTAATGTTTCGAGTCTGGATGATCCTTTGTCAGAGCTGCTAATAAAGGTAATTATCCTGTTGTTACTAATTAAAAAATAAATGATCTCCAATTAAGTGACCACACTTTACTGTCAATCTAATCTCACCCAATACTCTAATGAAATTAAGGACATACAGAGCTTCAATGGCCATAAAGTCCCAACAGTGCAGAAGAGGCCATTCAGCCCATTGAGCTGCACCCACTCTCTGACAGAGTATCTTACTCAGGCCCTCTCCCCAACCCTATCCCTGTAACCCCACACATTTCCTATGGCCAATCCACCTAACCTATACATCTTTGGACACTAAAGGACAATCTAGCATGGCCAATCCACCTAACCTGCACATCTTTGGAGTGGGAGGTAACCAGAGCACCCGGAGGAAACCGGGGAGAATGTGGCAAACTCCACACAGGCAGTGACTCAAAGCCGGAATTGAACCGGGTCCCTGGAGCTGTGAGACAGTAGTGCTAACCACCGTGTCTCTCCGATGAATGAATGCTGATGATGAATCCTGATGATGATCCAAATGTTTGAGATTGCAATACTTACTAACGAAAAACATATGGGATTAACACACTAGTAGATAGTAATTATTCATCTCCTTCCCTCTCCCAACAACCGCCCCGCCCACCCCCCCTCCTCCCCACATAATGAGTCTGTATAAAAATGGGGCTAGTTGAGGTCCATTAATGAAGCTCTGCATCACTACTACAGCACACTCAGAAGACATGTTCATCATCAAAAGAAACAAGCAGTAAGTAACAAAATGTTGTACAGTCAAACAACATTAGAATTGACAGTTATCATTCACTGTTTATGTACATATTGTTTTCTTCGAATTAGTACATTTGGTAAAAGGACAATTACCACATGACAAGGCAAACTTGGCGAGAATAAATGAAAGTGCAAAACTGAGGACTGAGTAAATATCACTGCCCGAAAGAGAGAAAATAAAGGAGCATTTTTTTTAAAAATAGAATGCCCGTAAAACTTTTGATGAGCTGGGGATTGGATTACAGAAATAAAAGGAAGGACCTTTGCTTTTTTTTAATGTTCACTCAATTAAATTTGACCATAATCTCTGGGCAAATGGAGGAATACAGATCCAGTTTATGTTACAAAATGTGCTTGGTACAAAGGGATTTTCAATGGTGCCTATGGTATTTGGGTAAACAAAGTGCGTATGTGTCTATGTATATATGTGGTGTGGTGTGAGCCCCCTTTCATTTTAACTGGATAATTTAATCACTTTCAGGACTCTGATCAGCACATTTCCTGGACCACCTCTTCGCAATCACACTTGAAAAGTATATATTCAAACATAAAATGCAGCAATAAGATTCTTTCACCAGTAAAAAAAAAACAATTGAATGAACTCAATTGAATTGGCACCAGAAACTGCTGGGCACCTTTAAAATACAGGTTAAAACAAGCAGTGAGCACACTCGGAGCATGGTGCTGGCAATAAGCTTCATGAATAGAGACGTTTCTCAGATGCTGCTAATATTTTCAGAGGGGAAAAATGGATTAAAAAGCAGACACAGGCCGGAATTCTCCGGCCATTCACGCCGGCGGGATTCTCCAGTCCCGCCGGCAGCACACACCCGCCCGCGGGTTTCCCGCCAGTGTGGGGTGACGTCGACGGGAATTCCCATTGACAGTGGCGGGACCAGAGAATTCCGCTGCTAGCAAACAACACACCACCTTTCGCCGGCGGGAGGCAGGCGGCTGGGGGGGCCGGAGAATTTCGCCCACAATACTTGTTGAACATAATGAAACGATGTATTTCAAAACAATTGCGGTTAAAGTATTTGACAACTTTGGAAATCTAGCTATTTGATGAATTATTTTGATGATGATGCGTGGACAAAACCAGCTACTCAACGTGTTTGCATTCCCAAGATTAAACCAAGTGATTTTCATGCACTTTTGTTCAGCATGCTTGCTTCCCAAGAAGGGAAAGCGGGGACTACTTGCAATTTTATTAGGCAGAAACTAACTGGATGCAGAAGATGCTGATATAGCATTTCCCAAATTTATTGGACACATTGGATAACATTTGGGATGACTAAGTTGCAGCTGTTATGAAAAAAAGTTATTTATGACTTCCTATTTTGTCTGGGCTTGAACATAAAGCTGACTTTGTAGGCAACATATTGCAGGTACAGCTCAGAGTCAATTCCTTACGTGGTCCTATCCGTTCCCTGCATGTTGCTGAACTCGCCAAGTAAGATTTATGAAGAAATCATAGCATATTTTTCTTTGTGGCACTTGGGAATTTCAATTCTTTACTGAGCATATTTAAATTATTGTACTTTGCAAAACAGTTTTAAGTTCAAGAATCATTTTTGACCCACTCCCACAAAGTGCTGAATTAAAATCATGAACCCTTCATCGGCTTAGAAGGGCTCTTGTATACCAATTTATTAAAAATGAAGTTAGAAAACACGATCAACGTTTCATCAATCCTCGTATAAGTATTTTTCAAGGAACAGTCACACAGACTCAAGGGAACAAAAAAAGTGCCAGTGCTTAGCCACTTTGAAAGGGAACCTGGCTAAATTCCTCAGGAAAGATCTGGAGTAAGCGTCGGCTTGATACTAACTTCCCGAAGTCCGTTCCCTGTGTCACAGGTAGAATGGGCATGCCTACTTTAATAGCAAGCATCTGCCACATTACACTATCTGAAGCTACTATTAGATTGTCACATTCATTTAAAAATAGGGAAAAAGGCAAAGTGCCTTGATTCTTGTTTTGGAAGCCGTACTCGGAGAGAAATCACAAGAGGGAATCATCTCGTTTAAACGTTACAAGACACCTTTTGATAAAATGCTAAGATTTTTTTTAAACCCTACATCTTACAGAATATTTGAAGAACATTTCGCAATTGAAACTGCCCATTTCAAAGCCGTTCAGTTAACATTGGCGATTACTGTTATATCAGAAATTTGAAGGGCAGCGTTGAAGGTTTAAACTTTCTGGATGCTGTACTGCTTCGCAACTTCCTAAAAACAAAAGTAATATTTCCACTGTACATAATCCTTTAAAAAATATCCTTTGTAACCAGATCGGCATGTACAGCAATAAAAGGGGTGATGAGGAATAGAGAGAAGTGTTTTGACACGCAGCTTAGGAAAGGGGAACCGGAATTAAAAGAGACACAGGATTGGTTGTGTCAGGCTCAGGGATTCATCAGGGGAAAATAAAGGAAACAACTCTTTGTGTAGACACAAGTCGGAGTTAAATACAGTATTATCTTTTTTTAAAAATATGTCCAGTGGAGCAAGAGTTTCCAGGAGCTGGGAACTGCCATCAAACGGAGATTTAATGCACACAGGAGTCTGTTTAACCTCTGTTGTTTCCACAACAACCTAAAAATAATCATGATGCAAGCTACCCAGTCATATGTGATGCTACAATTAACATGGCAGACAAATAATTGCACACTTCATTCGCTGAAAACGAATAATTCCTCATCAATGGGAACAAGATGTCCTTGGAAGGTATTGGCAAGATAAAAATGGCAGCAACATTGATTAAGACGGCATTTAGGTTGAATCTACTTGCTTCAAATTCCATTAAATTATCTAAAAAAATGCTGTTACAGCCAGCCGTATTATATACATTTACATTTAAAAAAACTTGCATTACTTCATGGTCATACATTTACATACAGCAGGTGTGATACACTTGAGAAAAAATTACTACAACCAATGAAACCCACAACTGTACTTGAGGTTAAAAGTTGACATAACTTACTACTGACTGTACCAGAACAATAATACAGTAAAACAGCTCAAAAATGGATCCCTAGAATCATCTACCGGCTTTGTAAAGGATAATCCCACAAAGGAAGTCATTACTGGATAAATAAAATGATAGTTTAAGATTTTGTATCTGAAGTAAACTGTTTCCCATTTATATTCAATGTACAGCTGACACCATCTGTGCCTTTCCAATTACTCTGTAGCAGCATTTGACCTCGATTGTTGATCTCACAGAGATGTAGTGGATTATTCCCGAAAGGCAGTCAGCATGTGTCCATACAGGTAGTGGGAATGAACTGGAAGAGACAACGTGCCAATTGTTAATTATACTTTCTCCATACCTGTCCGAAAATACTCATCTCTTGCAGGGGGGTGGGAGTGCCGGGCAGGAAGGACAGTTCCGCAGACACTAGGTGCTTTGCCCAAGAGGCCATTCTTCGTATGCTAGATAGACTTGGAAATATCAGCAGCTTATTCAACTGTGGGGGGCCTCGTCTGCACAACTCTGCTCTCACCTGACCTCCACTTCCTTGATTTTTGATTTATCATAAAATCCCTACAATGCAGAAAGAGGCCACTCGGCCCATCGAATCTGCACCGACCACAATCCCACCCAGGCCCTATTCCCATAACCCCACACATTTATCCTGCTAATCCCCCTGACACTAGGGTCAATTTAGCATAGCCTATCAACCTAACTGGCACATCTTTGAACTGTGGGAGGAAACCGGAGTACCCAGAGGAAACCCACACAAACATAGAAAAACTACAGCACAAAACAGGCCCTTCGGCCCCACAAGCTGTGCTGAACATATCCCTACCCTTTAGGCCTACCTATAACGCTCCATCCTATTAAGTCCCATGTACTCATCCAGGAGTCTCTTAAAAGACCCTATTGAGTTTGCCTCCACCACCACTGAGGGCAGCCGATTCCACTTGCCCACCACCCTCTGCGTGAAAAACTTCCCCTTAACGTTTCCCCTGTACCTACCACCCAGCACCGTAAACCTGTGTCCTCTCGGGGGCACGGGGAGAAAGTGCAAATTCCACACAGACAGTGACGTAGGCCGGAATTGAACCTGGGTCCCTGACGCTGTGAGGCAGCAGTGCTAACCACTGTATCACCGTGCTGCCCAATTCGATTTATTATTGTCACATGTATTGGTATGCAGAGAAAAGTATTGTTCCTTGCTTGCTTTACAGACAAAGCATACCGTTCATAGAGTACATAGGGGAGAAGGAAAGGAGAGGGTGCAGAATGTGTTACAATCATAGCTAGGGTATAGAGAAAGATCAACTTAATATAAGGTAGGTCCATTCAAAAGTCTGATGGCAGCAGAGAAGAAGCTGTTCTTGAGTCGGTTGGTACGTGACCTCAGACTTTTGTATCTTACACTTTGCAGTTGGTGAATCATTGGATAACGAGCACAGAAAGAACCGTGGCTGTTTTTTAAATTTTCTCTCCTTCGCCCAAGGGCACTGAGGCTAGTTCCAATGCCTTAACTCCTGCTCCTGCTATCTCATCAATGATCAGTGTTTTAAGTAGCAAAGTTAAGTTTCGCTGCAGCTGGGATCGCAGCATACATTCTTCATACTGATTACCCAACACCCAAGTCACTTCATCTTCTTTCTTTAAAATCAGTTGCCCAAGAGGTCTGTAAGCCTGAACTTTTCCACTGAGCTCAATACTTGTTAGCAAGCCTTAAATACATGCCAGGTAGTTCACCGTTTACTGGTAGGATTCAGAGACCAACCACACTAATGTTCTCTACCTTTTATTTCTTTATTGTCTTTCTTCATTTTTCTTCCCCCTCCACTCTTTTCCCCCCCACTTCATCCCCCTTCCCTTACCTGTTCTCCCCCCGCTTTCCCTTTTCTACATTCTGCCTCTGTCCCATCTTCCCCCCTCTCTCTCAACATCTCCATCTGTCACAGTTTACAGCTTCTCTGCCGTTTGGCCATTCACACTCTTTATTCTCTCTGTGGACAGCCATTAGGAGTCTTGTCCCCTGGTTTCTGTGGCTATGACTCATCTTTCATTCCCTCCCCCTGCAGTATAAATATCTCCCACTTTCTGTGCCTTTTAGCTTTGACAAAGGGTCATCTGGACTCGAAACGTCGGCTCTTTTCCCTCCTTACAGATGCTGCCAGACCTGCTGAGATTTTCCAGCATTCTCTCTTTTGGTTTCAGATCCCAGCATCCACAGTAATTTGCTTTTATCCAATGTTCTTACCCGGTCTGGCCTACATGTGACTCCAGAGCCACAGCAATGTGCTTGACTCTCAACTGCCCTCGGACAACTAGGGATGGGCAATAAATGCTGGCCAGCCAGTGACGCCCATGAACCACAAATGAATAAAGGGCGGCACGGTAGCACAGTGGTTAGCACTGCTGCTTCACAGCTCCAGGGACCTGGGTTTGATTCCCGGCTTGGGTCACTGTCTGTGTGGAGTTTGCACATTCTCCTCGTGTCTGCGTGGGTTTCCTCCGGGTGCTCCGGTTTCCTCCCACAGTCCAAAGATGGGCGGGTTAGGTTGATTGGCCATGCTAAAAAAATTGCCCTTAGTATCCTGAGATGCGTAGGTTAGAGGGATTAGTGGGTAAATATGTAGGGATATGAGAGTAGGGCCTGGGTGGGATTGTGGTCGGTGCAGACTCGATGGGCCGAATGGCCTCTTTCTGTACTGTAGGGTTTCTATGAATAAAAAAACACACTTGTAATCTACAGGTGCTTTCACACATAATGGTGAAGAAATACAGGTACCCAAAGGTGACCAGATTTCAAAGTTGCCAAGTATGGATATTCCTTTTTTAATAAAAGAGTGGGATGTGGAAAAAAAAATGGAAATCAATTTCCAAAACTATTCGCAAGAGCAATCGAGTGGGTCACTTCTGTGGCTGAAAATCACTCCCATATTGCTTCGTGTGTCAGATTATCAGTGCACACCATCTAACTTTAACAAATTCTTACACTCTGCCAAAATGAGGGAGGGAGTGGGCAAGAAGAATGGGAAAGAATTTGCAATTCTGATGGTGCGTGTGCTATTCATTGGGTTACTCAATGCAACTCAGAACTCCAAAGATGTGCAGGTTAGGTAGATTGACTTTGGTAAATTTCCCCTCAGTGTGTGTTAGTGGGATAAATACGTGGGGTTACGGGGATAGGACTTGGGTGAGTCGGTGTAGACTCGATGGGCCGAATGGTGTCCTTCTGCACTGTAGGGATTCTATGATCCTTCTCAAATAAGAGTGCAAATTTAGCTCCACCATATTCAATAACTCGTGCTAGTCACTTCCTCGATGTGATGCCATCTACTGTTCGCTGACACACAGGAGAATGTTAACAGCAAATACCAAGTGAGGTGCTGTAAAGGATGGAAGCAAAGCAGACAATGTATTTCTGGTGAAAGGGCATTTGATTGTGGTGTGGGAGAGTTGACTGAACGTAACAACAAAATAAAAGTATTGCATGAAGAATTGGCATTAATGTACTGAAGAATTTTCAAGATTAAAGTAGTCAAAAAGAAGATTTGATCATTGACAGCAATGCTTTTCTAGTCGCCTTGAAAGCTGCCTGCGGATGTCGCCTGCAGAACAGTGAATTCTCCTGAGGATTGTGACAGTTCAGATAATATTTACTCTATTTTTCTTCATGGAGGGTACAGTCAGGTTACTCTCAAGGGCGGTTAGGGATGGGCAATAAAGACTGGCCTTGCCAGTAAGGACGAGTGTTCTTACAGAGAGACGCCATAAAGGATGAACCATTTTACACGCTGCCCTTGAAAACTCGGACCTTCTCAACTTGTTGACGGGAGCTTGAGAATACTGTTACTAGGCAATGCCAGCGAAACAACTGACATCATTCACTGAGCTCACTCATGAGGATAGGCTGGTTTATCATGGGAAATAGTCACGGTATTCAATTTAACACACAAGGCCTTTTCTTAATTGCACCTATTTTCCACTTGGGCATTACATGTGAGAGCAGGATTAGGCCTGGGCACTGTCTGTAACTCCTTTGCAGGACCATCAATTATTTAACTGATCATATCGCCTAGTCTGACATTTGAACCTGCTTGCACGTTTTGCTAGCAGTTTATACTTGGAAATGAAAAAGGCTAAGAGTCAGTAATAGGATTGATCTATTGATAATAACATCTTTTGCAGGCTGTTGGTAACTTTGGTCATTCACAAGTTAGTGACATGAAGAGTGTACAGGAAAGTTGTGGATAGATCCTTGTAAAAGAAAAAGCACATGGAAGTTACAAGTTGTCAGGGCTGAAGCTCTCTCAACATTGTGGGTTTGCAATTTCACATTGGAACCTGGTTACTATAATGCACAGCGATTAATTAAATTTCTCCAAATTCTCCGTTCTATCCATCTAGCGATGAACATCAGAAAGTAAAAATTGCATACTCACTGGTAATCACTGCCGACTCCCTGACCGCTCTGGCTGTCAGCAGGAGTAGGTGCGCACTGTTGATGTGTCTAACCTCTGTGTCCCTGATGTGCCAACTATATCCCAGTCAAATGACAAAAAACACACACAACATGCAGTAAGTAAGCAAGTCATGCCTGTAAGTTAGCACAAACATAGAAGTCAAGCTTCACAAGTGTTCTCCAGTTATTTCCCTTTTCCGGTGTTGCTCAGTTCCCAAGCTTCGGCCTGAAATTGGGAAGGGGTGAAACGGGGCAGACTGGGGCACAGTCTTTCCATGGTCGGCCCACTCCTACCTTCCGACTTTCTCCAACTCTCCTGAATGTCACTGATTTCTATATCCAGTATCTTCACTGAAAGCTACAAAAGAACAATTGGCAGGCTGTGTGTTTAACTATCTGCAGACAGCCCCTTCTTAAACACACAATGTTGGATACAATTTTATAAAAATCCCCATGGGACAGCACATTCTCCACCTTTGATTTAGGTGGCATGGTGGCACAGTGGTTAGCACTGCTGCCTCACAGCGCCAGGGACCCAGGTTCAATTCTGACCTCGGGCCACTGTCTCTGTGGAGTTTGCATGTTCTCCGCATGTGGGTTTCCTCCGGGTGCTCCGGTTTCCTCCCACAGTCCAAAGATGTGCGAGTTAGGTTGATTGGCCATGATAAATTGCCCCTTAGTGTCAGGGGGACTAGCAGGGTAAATATGTGGGGTTATGGGGATAAGGCCTGGGTGGGATTGTTGTCGGTGCAGGCTCGATGGGCCAAATGGCCTCCTCCGGCATTGTAGGGATTCTATGATTCACTTGGACCGATAGTGTCCGAAGGTTAGATTATGGAATGGACAATGGGGTCAGCTCAGCACTCAATTGTTTCTTTCTCCCACAGGAAGGAACATCATAAGGTGCTCCACTTCCTTAGCAACTGCATCCGACAGGGGTGCCAAGGTCAGAACCTCCACTTCAGCATTTTGTGTGTGTGTGCATGCATGTGCGCGCAAGAGTCAGATAGGAAAACCAATCCCACGGTACTTCACAGGAGAGTAATCGGATGAAAACTGAGTCAGCGGAGGAGATTTTGGGAAGAGGTGACTAAAGTTGCATGGGCTTTAAGGAACAGCTTAAAGAAGGAATGAAAGACGGAGAGGTTTCGGGGGAGAATCCCTCAGCTCGGAGCCCAGACAGACGAAGGCAGGTCTGCCAGAGGAGTGAAGGAAAGGAGGATGCACCAGATTCCAGAGTTCGGATAATGTCTTAAAGGGTTGAATACCTTCATTCAGTCCCTGATTTAAAGGAATCAAGGCATTGCTGGAAGGATCACTATTAAAGAGATTTTGCCAACAGCAGTCTAGCAGCTATCAATAATATATTCTTCAAAAATAATCCCAGCAAATTATCTCATTCGGGTCACTGGTTTATTTATTCCCTTCTTTGCTTTTTATCTGCCACTTCTCTATCCTTCTGAAGGCACCAGTTGCTAATGTTCAGTTCCCCAGGTGCCAGTTGCTCAGCGGTGCCTCAAGTTAGAAACTGCATTCAACCGAGAATGTTGAGTGTTGCCAGGTGATTTGATCACAGGCGCACTTTGCAATCAAACCTGGTTCTCACCGAACATTCAGATCTGTGCAACTGCAGAGATCTGTAGGGAGCCCGGCTGATATTGCTGTGCCTTGTCTTGGGTGCAGGTCCAGTTGAGATAATGTAACTCAACACAGACCTGATGATCTCTGACCCCATGTCTCAACGCCTTAACTAGCTTGTTAACGGCATGTTAATATTTTGTTAAGAAACACAAGTGAAGAGCACTCTTGAATTAGGTACCTTGATCACATATAAATAGGGGACAGCTGGGGCACTGGGTGTGAGATGAAAGAGCTGAGAGACTGAACAAAGTCAATAAACTCTCTCAGGAAAGAAAAGCGCCACATCTCGACTTCACTGACCCGCTTAGAATCATAGAATCCCTACAGTGCAGAAGGAGGCCATTCGGCCCATCGAGTCTGCACCAACCATAATCCCACCCAGGCTCTATCCCCACAATCCCATGCATTTACCTCAGCTAGTCCCCCTGACACTAAGGGTTAATTCAACATGACCAATCCGCCTAACCCGCACATCTTTGGACTGAGGGGGGAAACCGGAGCACCCGGAGGAAACCCACGCAGACACGGGGAGAATGTGCAAACCCCACACAGACAGTGACCCAAGCCGAGAATTGAACCCGGGTCCCTGGCGCTGTGAGGCGTGAATTCAAATTCCACCATCTGCCGGTGTGGGATTCGAACCCAGGTCCGCAGAACACGAGCTGGGTCTCCGGGTTAATAGTCTAGCGATAATGCCACGAGGCCATCGCCTCCCCCAACTTAACTTCTATTAATGCAGCTTAATGCTTAACTTCTATTAATGATGTGGAGATGCCGGCGTTGGACTGGGGTAAACACAGTAAGAAGTCTAATAACACCAGGTTAAAGTCCAACAGGTATATTTGGTCCAAACGCCACTAGCTTTCGGAGCGCTGCTCCTTCGTCAGGTGGAGGTGGGAGATCTCCCACTCCACCTGATGAAGGAGCAGCGCTCCGAAAGCTAGTGGCGTTTGCTACCAAATAAACCTGTTAGACTTCAACCTGGTATTGTTAGACTTCTTACTTACTCCTATTAATGCAGCTGGATCACAGGGAGAGCGTAAGGTCAGTATTTTGCACTGGGTAATGTTAGTAAGTCACAGCACTGCTTTGCTGCCAATCCACTGCTTGACACACATACACAGACTGCAGTGGGTCTGTGATGGGTATATAAAATTCACCATCTGGCACAGTGGCAAGCACTGCTGCCTCACAGCACCAGGGACCCAGATTCAATTCTGGCCTTGGGTGACTGTGCAAATTTCTCCCCGTGTCTATGCGGGTTTCCTCCGGGTGCGCCGGTTTCCTCCCACAGTCCAGAGATGTGGAGGTTAGGTGGATTGGCCATGCTTAAAAAAAAAATGCCCCTTAGTGTCAGGGGGATCAGCAGGGTAAATATGTGGGGCAATAGGGCCTGGGTGGGATTGTTGTTGGTGCAGGCTCGATGGGCCAGACGGCCTGCTTTTGTACTGTAGGGATTCTATAATCTTCTTTGATTTTTATTAGCACTTCATGCGTTTCGGCTGAGCTAGAAATGAATAGGTAAATGCTCTGAAGCAAACATCAGAAAGCATTAAGAATGGACTTCCTGGCAGTAAGATTTCTAATGAATTATTGGAGGAACCCTAAAGACTACTGAATTAAGTAAAATGGGTTTATTTTCATTATCCCCCTGGAAACTAAACCAGAAACAATTGACAGTAATAAGAAGTGAAAGAGCGAGAAAGCTCCATTACCTTTTAGGTTTTGGAATTGAATAATTCATGTTGAGAAATCTCTTCCTGCAGCTTTGGACATAAATCACCCTTGGGCAGTTACACATGTTACATTGTTTGAAGTCTTATTTCACAGCATGCAATCGGGTTCAAATATTAATGCCTTGTTAGAGTTGCCAATTGGTGCAGTGCATTTTTAACATTAAAACAAAGGTTTGATATTTCAGTCTCTGATGACGCTAATCAATACAACGATGTCCGTTCCACATTATGTTGACACTGAAAGTGTTCTAATTCCACTTCATGCACTTCAATGTTAAGTCACTGCAACCCAGCCATTTGTTAGTCAGACTTATTAAGGATAAATACAGATCGGCCAAGCTCAGTATGACCTTCGCTATCACTGTAGTTAATCGATTCCTCGTCACACACCGAGTTACATTATATTCACATTGTGAATCGATGATTTGACTCTTGCTCATGTAATTGACAGTGGGCTGAGAGTCAGCGAGGGGTGGGTTTAATTTACCTTCTGGTTGGATTTTCTTCGGTTGTACTGCCGGAGCGGGGCTGGACATTGCTGTCACCCGGAACCCTGCGGGTAGCGTTTCTGTCGACCCTGCCATCATAGTGACACTGTGGATCTCTCGTGGTCGGAAGCGCTTCCTCCACGACGGTGCTCGTCGAAAGCTTTTGTCATCACCCTGTAATACCAGAAGGAATAAAATTGTGATGCTGCTCGAATTACCTAGCTAGTCATATATCATATCATACATATTATATGTGCCATATCATATATATATCATATATATCATATCATACATATTATATGTGTCATATCATATATATATCGTATCTATCATATCATGCATATTATATATATAATATATCATATTATACATCCCATCATATATTTTATATTAAGCTGATCTTTCTCTTCTGCTCACCTGTAGCAGCAACACTATATTCCTCACCCTATCCTTTTCCTCATGTACTCTATGAACAGTATGCTTTGTCTGTATAGCATGCAATAAACAATACTTTTTACTGTATCCCAATACATGTGACAATAAAATCAAATCAAATCATAGGCAGAGAATCACCATTGATAGCTTATCGTTTCATTCCTGCACCGTTATCTCTGGTGAGGCCTCAAGGCGATTTAGTCAAGTTGAGTGAGTGGGCACACACATGGCAGATGTGGTATAGGTGTCTAAGTGTGAGGTTATCCACTTGGGTAGAAAAAAGCAGAAAGGCAGAGTATAACATAAATAGCGATAGATTGGGAAATGCTGACACGCAAAGGGACCTGGCTGTCCTTGTACAGCAGTCACTGATAGCAAGCATGCAGATACAGCACGCAGTTAGGAAGACAAATGGTATGCTGGCCTTTATTGTAAGAGGATTTGAGTAAGGAGCAGGAATGTCTTATTGCAGCTGCACAGGGCCTTGCTGAGACCACACACCTGAAGACCAACAAGGAGTTGGTCGCCTTCCTTAAGAAGGGATATACTTGCAGCAAAGATTCACCAGACTGGAATGGTAGGATTGTCATATCAGGAGAGGTTGGGTCAACTAGATCTGTATTCACAGGAATGGAGAAGAATGAGCAGGGATCCCATTGAAACGTAGAAAATTCTGGCAGGGCTGGATAGACTGGATGCAGGGATGATGTTCCCCCCAGCTGGGGTGTCTAGATCAAGGGGTCACAGTTGCAGGGTATAGGGTAGGACATTTAGGATGGAGATTAGGAGAAATTTCTTCACCAGGTGGACTTGTGGAATTCTCTATCACAGAAGGGTATGGAGGCCAAGTCACTGAATATATTTAAGAAGGGAATAGATAGATTTCTAGACGCTAAACACATCGAGGAGTATGGGGAGAGAGCAGGAGTATGGCACTGAGGTAGAGGATCAGCCATGATCATGTTGAATGGCGGAGCAGGCTCTACTACTGCTCCTATTTTCTGTGTCCGCCCCAAGGATCTACCCTTGTCCCACTCCTATTTCTCATTTACACATTACTCTTTAACAGACATGTTAATGAACACAATGTAAGATTCCAAATGTATGCTCATGACAGCTCGCTTTACCTCACCAGCACTTCACTTGATCTCTCCAGTCTTGCTAAATTGTTAGCTTGCTTATCCAACACACAGTACTGGATGAGTCGAAATTTCCTCCAATAAAATAATGGGAACTGTAGCCATTGGAACTAAATGGTCTTGTTAGCCACAGAGAACATGGTTTTGTACGAGGGAGGTCATGTCTCAGTAATTTAATTGAGTTTTTTGAGGAGGTCAAAAGTGATTGACGAGGGAATGGCGATGGATGTTGTCTACATGGACTTTAGCAAAGCGTTTGACAGGGTCCCTCATGGCAGGCTGGTGCAAAAGATTAAATTTCAAGGGATCAGGGGTGAACTAGCTAGATGGATTCAGAACTGGTTCGGCCATAGAAGACAGAGGATAGCGGTGGAAGGATGTTTTTCTGAATGGAGGTCTGTAATTAGTGGTGTTCCGCAGGGATCAGTGCTGGGACCTCTGCTGTTTGTAATATATATAAATGACTTGGAAGAAAACATAGCTGGTCTGATTAGCAAGTTTGCAGATGATACTAAGTTTGGCGGAGTTGTGGATAGTGACGAAGATTGTCAGAGAATACAGATAGGGTGGAAAATTGGGCAGAGAAATGGCAGATGGAATTTAATCTGGAGAAATGCGAGGTGATGTATTTTGATAGATCCAATTCAGGTGGGAGCTATAAAATAAATGGTAGAATCATCAAGAGCATCGACACACAGAGAGATCTGGGAGTACAGGTCCACAGATCCTGAAAAGTGGCAGCACAGGTGGAAAAGGTGGTGAAGAAAGAATATGGCATGACTGCTTTCATTGGATGGGGCATTGAGTATAAAAGTTGGCAAATTGTTACAGTTATATAAAATGTTGGTTCGGCCACATTTGGAATACGGTGTCCAATTCTGGTCACCACATTACCAGAAGGACATGGAGGCTTTGGAGAGAGTACAGAAAAGATTTACCAGGCTGCTGCCTGGTATGGAGCGTATTAGCTATGAGGAGAGATTGAATAAACTGGGACTGTTTTCCCTGGAAAGACGGAGGCTGAGGGGCGACCAGATAGAGGTTTATAAAATTATGAGAGGTATCGATAGGGTGAACAGTTGGAAGCTTTTTCCCGGGGCAGAAATGACAATTACAAGGGGGCACAAGTTCAAGATAAGGGGGGAAAGGTTCAGTGGAGATGTGCGGGGGAAGTTTTTTACACAGAGGGTGGTGGAGCCTGGAATGTGCTGCGAAGTGAGGTGGTTGAGGCAGTTACGTTAGCCACATTTATGACTTAAGTTGATAGACATATGAACAAACGGAGAATAGAGGGATATAAGCGGTTGGTCTAGATAGGTAAACGTGATTGGCGCAGGCTTGGAGGGCTGAAGGGCCTGCTCCTGTACTGTACTGTTCTTTGTTCTCCCCCTCACCCCCCTTCCCCCGAGACCAACTCCACGGAATCCATATCGCTCCCTGGTAACTGACGGTGCACCAGACTGTTCGCATATTTGACCCCGAGATAAACTTTCAACCACATTTCCACACCATCATCAACACTGCCTATTTCTGCCTTGGTAACACTGTCCAACTCTGTCCCTGCCCTTCAGCATACATGCCTTCAGACTTGACTATCCTAACACACTTCTGGCTGGCCTCCCACATATTACCCCACATAATCTTGAGGCCACCCAAAACTTTGACGTTTGGGTCCTCACCCAAATCCTGTTCACCTATCACCCTTGCGCTCGCTGAACGGACATAGGCTCCTTGTTAAACAATGATTTCATTTTAAAATTCTCATCCTTCTTTGCAAATCCTTCCGTAGCCTCACGCCCCCTCCCTATCCTTGTAACATCCTCCAGCCCGACAAGTCTGCGAGATAGCTGCACTCCTGTAATTCTGGCCTGTTGAGCACTCTCCATCATTAGTTTTGGACAGTGTGGGGGAGGATGACTCTCCAGGGGTAAGCCACAGTGACCAGGTCACTGGCACACAGTCAGGCTCTGTGGCCCGGAAAGGAAAGAGAGGGATTAGGAGAGCAATAGTGGTGGGGGATGCGTCGGTTAGAGGCACGGACAGGCGATTCTGTGGGTACGAACGGGACTCCAGGATGGTAGTCTGCCTACCTGGTACTGGGGTCATGGATGTCTCCGAGCGGATAGGAGGCATATTAAAAGGGGAGGATAAAGAAACGGATGTCATTGTACACATTGGTGCAAATGACGTAGATAGGAAGAGCAGGGGGATCCTACGAGAGCAATTCAGGGAGTTGGGAAATAGGCTAAAAAGTAGGGCCTCCAGGGTGGCCATCTCTGGGCTGCTCCCAATGCCTCGTGCCAGTGAGGCTAAGAATAGGGAGATAGTACAATTGAATGCTTGGCTAAAGGACTGGTCCAGGAGGGAGGGCTTAATTTTCCTAGATCAATGGGAAGTTTTCAGGAGAGGATGGCACCTGTACAAGAAGGACGGGTCACAACTAAGTTGGAAGGGCACGAATATCCTGGCTGGGAGTTCTGCTAGTGCAGTTCGGGGGGGTTTAAACTAGTATGGCAGGGGGGAGGGGATCAAAATATTAGGTCTACAAGTGTAGAGGCTGGGGACGAGCTTGGGGCTGGGACAAGGCTGGCAAAGAAGAAGAGCACTCTGGGGGAGGATGACCTCACTGGGCCTGGAGGTCTGGAGTGCTTATACTTCAATGCAAGGAGCGTAGCAGGTAAGACAGATGAACTTAGGGCCTTAATGCTCACGAGGAATTTGGATGTGGTTGCGGTGACAGAGACTTGGTTGAAAGAGGGACAGGACTGGCAGCTGAATATTCCGGGGTACAAGTGTTTTAGGCGAGACAGAGGAGGGGCCAAAAGAGGTGGGGGAGTAGCAGTATTAGTTGGAGAGCATATTACAGCGGTGCAGAGGGAGGACAATTCAGAGGGGTCGTGTAACGAGTCACTCTGGGTGGAGCTTAGAAACAGGAAGGGCGCAGTCACTATGTTGGGGGTGTACTACAGGCCCCCCAACAGCCCAAGGGAAGTGGAAGAACGGATATGTCAGGAGATACTGGATAGGTGCAGGAAAAATAGGGTTGTTGTAGTGGGAGACTTCAATTTCCCTGGTATAGACTGGAAATCGCTGAGAGCAGGGACTCTGAATGGGGAGGAATTTGTAAAATGCATACAGGAGGGTTCTTTGGAACAATATGTAGATAGCCCGACTAGAGAGGGGGCTATACTGGACCTCGTACTGGGGAATGAGCCCGGTCAGGTCTTCAAAGTTTCAGTTGGGGAACATGTGGCAAATAGTGACCACAATTCTGTTAGCTTTAGGATAGTGATGGAAAAGGATGAGTGGTGTCCCAAGGGTAAGGTGTTGGATTGGGGGAAGGCTAACTTTAGTGGGATTAGGCAGAAATTGGCAGCTCTTGATTGGGAGAGGCTGTTTGAGGGTAAATCCACATCTGGCATGTGGGAGTCTTTTAAGGAACAGTTGTTAGGGCTACAGGACAGGCATGTGCCTGTTAAAAAGAAGGATAGGAAGGGTAGGATTCGAGAACCGTGGATAACCAGGGAAATTGAGGGACTGGTCAAAAAGAAAAGAGAGGCGTATGGTAGGTCCAGGCAGCAAAAAACGGAGGGAGCTCTGGAGGAGTACAAAGAAAGTAGGAAAGAACTCAAACGGGGAATTAGAAGAGCAAAAAGGGGTCACGAAATGTTCTTGGCAGACAGGATTAAGGAGAATCCCAAGGCATTTTATTCATACGTTAGGAACAAAAGGGTTGTCAGGGAAAAAATCGGACCTCTCAGGGACAAAAGTGGGGAATTATGCTTGGAGCCCAAAGAAGTAGGGGAGATCCTAAATGAATACTTTGCGTCGGTATTCACAAAGGAGAGGGATGTGTTGACTGGGAGTGTCTCGGAGGGGAGTGTTGAACCATTGGAGAAAATCTCCATTACAAAGGAGGAAGTGTTAGGTTTGTCAGAGAATTTAAAGACTGACAAATCCCCAGGGCCTGATGGAATCTATCCAAGGCTGCTCAGGGAGACGACAGATGAAATCGCTGGGCCACTGACGCAAATCTTTGTCTCGTCACTGGACGCAGGTGAGGTCCCAGAGGATTGGAGGATAGCTAATATGGTCCCGTTATTTAAGAAGGGTAGGAAGGATAACCCGGGTAATTATAGGCCGGTGAGCTTGACGTCCGTGGTGGGGGAAGTTGTTGGAGAAGATTCTTAGAGATAGGATGTATGCGCATTTAGAAAGGAATAAACTCATTAACGATAGTCAGCATGGTTTTGTGAGAGGGAGGTCATGCCTCACTAACCTGGTGGAGTTTTTTGAAGAAGTGACCAAAATGGTTGACGAGGGAAGGGCCGTGGATGTCGTCTATATGGACTTTAGTAAAGCGTTTGACAAAGTCCCTCATGGTAGGCTGGTGAAAAAGGTTGGATCTCACGGGATAAAGGGGGAGGTGGCTAGATGGGTGGAGAACTGGCTTGGTCACAGAAGACAGAGGGTGGTAGTGGAAGGGTCTTTTTCCGGCTGGAGGCCTGTGACTAGTGGTGTTCCGCAGGGCTCTGTATTGGGACCTCTGCTGTTTGTGATTTATATAAATGATCTGGAAGAAGGTGTAACTGGGGTGATCAGTAAGTCTGCGGACGACACAAAATTGGCAGGACTTGCAGATAGTGAGGAGCATTGTCAGAAGCTACAGAAGGATATAGATAGGCTGGAAATTTGGGCAAAGAAATGGCAGATGGAGTTCAATCCTGATAAATGCGAAGTGATGCATTTTGGTAGAAATAATGTAGGGAGGAGCTATATGATAAATGGCAGAACCATAAAGGGTGTAGATACGCAGAGGGACCTGGGTGTGCAAGTCCACAGATCCTTGAAAGTGACGTCACAGGTGGAGAAGGCGGTGAAGAAGGCATATGGCATGCTTGCCTTTATAGGGCGGGGCATAGAGTATAAAAGTTGGGGTCTGATGTTGCAGATGTATAGAACGTTGGTTCGGCCGCATCTGGAATACTGCGTCCAGTTCTGGTCGCCACACTACCAGAAGGATGTGGAGGCTTTGGAGAGAGTACAGAGGAGGTTTACCAGGATGTTACCTGGTATGGAGGGGCTTAGTTATGAGGAGAGATTGGGTAAACTGGGGTTGTTCTCCCTGGAAAGACGGAGGATGAGGGGAGACTTAATAGAGGTGTATAAAATTATGAAAGGCATAGATAAGGTGAACGGTGGGAAGCTTTTCCCCAGGTCAGTGGTGACGTTCACGAGGGGTCATAGGTTCAAGGTGAAGGGGGGGAGGTTTACACAGATATCAGACGGACATATTTTACACAGAGGGTGGTGGGGGCCTGGAATGTGCTGCCAGGCAAGGTGGTGGAGGCGGACACACTGGGAACGTTTAAGATTTATCTAGACAGCCATATGAACGGAGTGGGAATGGAGGGATACAAAAGAATGGTCTAGTTTGGCGCGGGCTTGAAGGGCCGAAGGGGCCTGTTCCTGTGCTGTATTGTTCTTTGTTCTTTAGTTTTTGCACCTTCAGTTGCCTAGGCCCCCAAGCTCTGGACTACCTGCTCTTTTATATTTTTGACTCTATCCCTCATTTTCCTCCTTTAAGATAGATAGTTCAAACTAATGGCGAAAATTAATGAATGTTTTGGTAAAAACATGGGCTAACCTGCTGATATTTTGGCATTGTTAGTTTATTACAAATTACAGTTACATAAGTTTAGTAATATAGTAAATTCTGACTGCCCGGCATGAACAGTAATAGGGCTAACAGTCAAAGGAATGGCTGAAGAGATAAGCTTTCAGAATACATTTGAAGATTGGAAGAGGAGCAATAGGTGAGAAGGTTCCTCAATATACGATTGAATAACTTAAAGCACAGAGGACCAGGGTCAGAGAAAAGTGGGAGAAGTGCTGGAGAAGGTTGCTAAGCAAGGCCAAAGCCTTGGAGCGACAGGAAAATGAAGAGGAATCCATTTAATTTTCCCTACGCCCATTTAAGTTTTTCTTTTTATTTCAAATTAATTCAGTATGACTTAAAGGATGGGACAATAGTCATGGGGGAATTTTCCTGTCCCATCCAGCACGGGAATCCTAGCGGGTGGGACACGGACATGCGAAGGTCCGTTGACCTCGGGCAGGATTGTCCGGTCTTTGGGCGAGCGCGGCCGGAATATCCTGCCCTTCGTGTGGGAGTTTGGCAAAATTAACGGGTGTAGATTGAAATTTGGGAGCTGACAGAGTTGGTGATGAAGAAAGGATCTCTGAGTGGAGGAGGTAACGGGCAGCCTCAGAGACAGATTAGGACTAGATTCAGTCTGAGTGAATAGCTTCGAGGTGGATGCAACCAGAACGATGACTCAGAGGTTTTGGTGGGAGCCAAACAGAAGGCCTTTATTGGAGGAATGGGTTAAGTCATTGTTGGAGATATGCCGAAAGCATTCGCCACAGCTTAGATCGAGGGTAGGGCCAGGCAGAAAAGTAAATCATATAAAGTGCAGTTTTTAAAACCAATTACAATCACCTTACATTTACTTAATTATAATATCCAATTGATAAAAGGTTTCTACTTTCCTCAATTAAGTATTGTTTTCCCTTATCTTATAGGCATTCCTTGTCTGGATATTAGAACATGAATCATTCTGTTGTCCAATGCATGATTTAAAGCCTTTTCCCAGCATAGTACCTTTCTCTCTCTTCCTTATCTGAAGGTCAGGTGTCTGGAACTAGCTGTTTACTATCCTGCAGTTAAACATTTTGTGATTACTCTCTGTTAATCCTTTCACTGGACAGTTATTAATATGACTTATTTTCCTCCATAATTATTAGTATGGGTATTAATCCCCCTCAAACATAATTTCCCTGTCTCAAAACCATGTTGGACCTGTGATTGCTTTGAATTTATGTAAGTGCCCTGCCATAACATCTTTAAGTTATAACATTTTTCCAAAGACAAATGTTAAACTAACTTGTCATCTGTAGTTTCTTGCTTTCTGTCTTCCTTTTTAAATGAAGGAGTTACATTTGTTGTTTTCCAATCAAATAGAACCTTCCTTGAATATACTGAATTTTGGAAAATTAAAATTAACACTCAAAGACTCTTTCTTCCGGTGGATGGAGCTATTACAAGGGGGCATAACTATAGGGTTCGTGGTGGGAGATATAGGAAGGATATCAGAGGTAGGTTCTTTACGCAGAGTGTGGTTGGGGTGTGGAATGGACTGCCTGCAGTGATAGTGGAGTCAGACACTTTAGGAACATTGAAGCGGTTATTGGATAGGCACATGGAGCACACCAGGATGATAGGGAGTGGGATAGCTTGATCTTGGTTTCAGATAAGCTCGGCACAACATCGTGGGCTGAAGGGCCTGTTCTGTGCTGTACTGTTCTATGTTCTCTATGTTCTAAATGGGAAGATGGAAGAAGTTGAGGAGGACAAGAAAGGATAATGCAACATAACATTCAAAACCCAGCCTTTTCGGAAAGGTCCTGTCTCCCATGAATCCAACGTAAGCGAGTCAAAAATTCAGGATACTCAAATACAGCCAGGATGCTGCCTAGATTTTCCACAACAAGAGTATGAACGAATCCCTAATACTCACATCATCCAACTTCCGCTCAGTTCCTAAGGCCAATAGGTTGTTGAATTCACGTTCCAAGACCTGTCTTGCCTATTAAAAAAAATGATCACAATCCATTTTTAACTTCATAGCCATTGTAATTATTTGGAAATCAAATGGACAGAGGAAAGGAAGACATTGGGACAAAGGCTTACTTGTGTATTTTGTGTGGGGATTTGTAACAATAACGCTAGACTGTTGTAATCAAAATTTTCATCCAGGGCTACCAAGGCTCCGTGCACCCCACTTTCGATTATGTTGTTGGCATACTCCCGGAGTCCGATCGACTGCACCCAGTGAATGACTTGATCGTTAGTCCACACCAACACGTCTAGGCAAGAGTCAAATAAAGATCATTATTGAGCCGTCAAAAAATGTTGTGCGCATCAACTTGGATTTTTAAACAGGGAACTTCTTCAATTCTGGGAAAAGCCATGTTTCTTACACAGCTTTATGTTCAGCAGGCCAGGGCAGTGATTGACAGTTCTGAAGACTCCGTCTGAGTGATTCGCAAACTCAGCATATTCTTCAGAAACCACGATTCAGTGAAGGAACAGATGAGACAGGACAGGAGACATGGTTCAGTATTCTCAAATTACACTGGAATTCCATAAAGGAGCTTCAGTTACGTAAGAGAATCAGCTTATGAATAACTGAAACAGGAAAGAAAAGAGCCCAGAGGCACCACAAATCCTCTTCAATCGTATTTCAAAAAATCTTCCATTCGGATTTCTGTTTGAAATGAGGTACTTTCCTCTTCATAGAGACTCATCATTTCAGATCTCCAAGCACAGCCTGGGAAGTCGAATCTACTAAAGAGTGGGTGGCTCAGCAATCTTCATCATCATCAAAGCTTGCAGGAGATGTCTTAACCCAACAGTCCACCTTACATAACCTACATTTAAGCAAGGCAAGGCCAAAACTGACTCAGGTCCCCAGACAGAAAAAAGCCTCACTAAATTGAAGGTTTCGAAGCGAGATAGGAAATAGACTAGTCTTTTCTTGAACACATGAGGGCTATTTTATATCAAATAGTACTTTACAAAGGATGTGCAAGTTAGATGAATTGTCCAAAACGAATGCTGAATTCCCCTTAGTGACCATAGATGTGAAGGTTAGGGGGATTAGCGGGGTAAATGTGTAGGGTTATGGGGATAGGGCAGGGGTAAGATGCTCTGTCGGAGAGTCAGCACAGACTCGATGGACCTAATGGCCCCCTTCTTCACGGTAAGGATTCTACGAAAGGCGATAATTCCATAATGGTCTCATAAGCAGTTAATATGACCAATACTGCAAATGATCATTCTGCCTCAACTGATCAATATTTTATAATACTTTACATACTGCTGCACCAACCAGCACCAAACAGCTGATTAAATCCTGCGCAGATCATTAGTGCTACAAACCTGTTAGATCTTTCGGAAGGTGAATGCTTTTATTCTGTTCCAGGTTCTAAATAAAGCAATGCTAATGTACGAAGTGTGCAGTTATGTTCAAAATCCTCGAATGATACACCAGTAAAACCCTTGTTAAGGACAATCATAGAATCCCTACATTGCTGAAGGAGGCCATTTGGCCCATCAAGTCATCACTAACTCTTTGAAAGAATATCTTACTCAGTCCTTCTCCCTCCCCTATCCCCATACTTCCACACATTTACCGTGGCTAATCCATCTAACCTACACACCTTGGGACATGAAGGGGCTTTTTTTTTAACCATGGCCAATCAACCTAACCTGAACATCTTTGGACTGTGGAGGAAACCTGAGCACTCGGAGGAAACCCACGGGGAGAAAGTGCAAATTCCACGCAGACTGTCACCCGATTCTTCGGTATGCTTCCATGAAGGCGTCAAGCTTGAAGATTCCGTTCTGAGGGGGCTGTGATGGTGATGTCATCCGCATCCTGAAATTCCACGAATGGTGTCAGAGTCTTTTGCTTCTTGGGTTTCAACCGGCTGAGGTGGAAATATTTTCTGTCCATCCTGGAGACTATGTCCACTCCATTGGGAAGTTTGTTCTTGACAAGGTGATGAATGATGGTGATAAAGATGGAAAAAAGAGTGGGAACGATGACACATCCCTGCTCCACTCCAGTCTTGACCTCAAGAATTTTGTCACCTTTCTGTCAGTGATGACTATCGATGACATCTTGTCACGGAGGAGTCGGAGGAGGTTGATGAATTTCTCTGGACAGCTGACCTTTGACAGGGCTTTCCACAGCATTTCCCAATTGACTGAATCAAAAGCCTTGGTCAGATCAACGAAGGCCATATAGAATGATTGACGTTTCTCCTGACATTTCTCTTGAAGTTGTCAAACAACTAAAATGACGTCCATTTTTCCATGGTTTGGTTGAAAGCCACACTGGTATTCCGGAAGGATTTCTTCAGGGATTAGGAGAAGACGGCTAACAATGATTCTCCTGGTGATGGAGAGAAGGGAGATTCCTGGGTAATTCTTGCAGTCTGCCTTGTCTCCTTTCTTGAAGATGGTGGCAATGATGGCATTCCTGAGGTCAGCAGGGTTTCTTCTCTGTCCGAGATTTTCAGGAACAGCTGATGGAGATGATGGGTGATTGCTTCTCCTCCAAGTTTGAAAATCTCCACTTGTATCCCATCCGCTCCTTTTCCATTCTCCACGTGTTTAGTAGTGGTTTTGACTTTGTCCATTCTTGGTGGGAGTCCAAGATCATCTTTGGTGGGGAATTGGGGGAATTCCTTGAACATGCCCTCATCTACGATTGTATCACGGTTTCGGAGCTCTTTGAAGTGTTCGCTCTATTGAAGGTTGATGTTTTTTCAGGCTCCCAAAGGGTTCCGGCCTTACTCTACATCAGTTTGAGGGTTCAGGTGCTGGGTCCAGATATTGCCTTGGTGGCACTGAAGAAGCCCTAGGTGTTGCACTTGTTGGCGAAGAGTTGCAGCTCCTTAGCTTTCTCAGTCCATTGGTTCTTGATTTCCCTTCTTTGTACCACCACCTTTGCTACTTGATGAGTTCTACTTTTTGCCTTGCTGGTGACGTCGTTTTGCCAGGTGTGGAGAGCTTTCCTAGTGTCACTGAGGTATTGGATGATGTGGCCATTCTCATCAAACCAGTCTTGCTGTTTCCTGGTTGTGTAGCCGATGGCTTCTTTACAGCTTGAGACAATAGCTATCTTCAGCTCTTTCCAATTTTCCTCCACTACATTAGTATGAATGCTCTGGAGACATTGGTGGAGGCGTTGTTGGAAATTCATTGGCATGCTTGACTCTTGAAGCCACTCAACGTTGATCCTTGCCACCTTGCTGTGGTGGAGAGGCTTGAACATTCTGTTGATCCGAGGAACGATACTGTCATGAGTCTTAAGCCCCTGGTAGGATCACCCGTGATGGTAAGATCGGGGAGGAGGAACCCGACAAAGCACAATCCAAAACAATTCCTCAGTGGTGGATCAGCAAGATATTCGTGCAATATCATTGACTGCAGTGACGGTTGACGGCCTCAGCAGAAGGGAGATCCCCAGCCATCAAGATTCCCTTGCTACTGGAACTGGACCTATCTTCAATCAAGGGCCGTGCGTTTGCTAATGTGCAACGACATTCCCACATTAAAAGATGTCCCACAAGGCGCCTACCTAGAGGAAACCAACATACCCCTCACACAGACAAGCCCTGTGGTGATTGGCAAGAGGTGATGGGAATAGGACCGTGAGATTTGGAAATCCCGAGCTTTGGAGAGGCTCACAGGAGGTGGAGTTTGATTCAATCACCTCACTCATGGATTAGGACCAGGAGAGCATTTTGGCAGCTTTCTTCATGACTGAGCAGCCCTCTTCAGGATCCACTCTGCTCACCCTGCATGGGGAAGGGGTGACAAAAGGTGCCCTTAAAAACAGTCTGTTCCGTCTTCAACCTGGCTGGAAAACCACATCCAGCAGGCTCATCTACTTATAGTCAGAAAATCAAAGTTAAACTCATTTTCGGAACAGGAATGTACGAACCCTCGTGGATAATGAGCAAAACAATCGACCGGAGTGGAGAACTGCCCTCATTGCCCTTCAACAGTGCCATCGCTGCCCTGCAAGAGACTCCGAGAGCAGGTGAAGGGCAGCTGAGGGAAGGAGGTAGTGGTTACATCTTCTTCTGGAGAGGAAAGCCCGAGGACCAGAGCAGGACACATGGAATTGAATTTGCCATCAAGAACAAACTCATCAACTGACTCTCAAAACTCCCTGTCAGCATCAAGTGCCTCATGTCTACAACCTGCCAAGGGCCAGCAGGCAAGAGTCATGAGTGCCTACCCCCTAACACCAACAATGAGTCCAAAGAAGGCTTCTACTCCACGCTGGACAACATACCTTTCAACATTGCTAAGAAATCATCTCCTTGGGAACTTCAACACCAGGGCTGGAAAGGATTCCGAACTCCGGGAAGGAACCATTGGGAAGGGAGGAATTGGGAATTGAACTCTAATGGGGTTTTCCTGTTCACCAAATGCATGGACCACCAGCTTGTCATCACTAACACACAGCTTTGCCAAAAAGACAAGTTTCAGACTTCCTGGAGACATTTCCGATCAGATCACTGGCACATGATCGACTTCATCATCCTCCGATCCCGAGACCAAAAGGGTGCCCTCATCACCAAAGTGATGACCAGTGCCGATGACTGCTGGACAGACCACCAGCTCATCCATTCCTCCATCAAACTCCACCAGAAGCAGTGGAAGGAACAGCTCAGATTCTGCTGGGCACATTTATGCAAACAGGATAGTTAAAATTACACTGATGTTTTAATGTCCAGGTTCAGTAACTGCAATTCTGGATCCGGACAGAAAACCAAACAGCAGTTTTTCATCTGAACTAACCTTTAATTTCATGTTGACTTTCTTCTCTTCGCCGCTCCAGTTCCTTCCTGTCATAATTCAATCTCTTCAAACACATGATGCCGTAATGTAAACATGTGCTGGAAACAAGACGGATATTAGTCAGCACAATTTACAAAAAGAAGCCCGAGTTTTTTCTGTGCGCGTTGTGGGGGTGGGGGTGGGGGGGGTGAGTGGGGGGGGTGTGGGGGGGGGGGGTGTGTGGGGTGGGGGGGTGGGGGGTAGTGGGTGGGGGGGGTGGTGGTGGTGGGGGGGGGATGGTGGTGGTGGGGGGGTGGGGGTGGGGGGGGGGTGGTTAGTTGGGGGGGTGGTGGTGGGGGGGTGGGGGTGGGGGGGGGTGGTTAGTTGGGGGTGTGTTGGTGGGGGGGGGGGAGTGGGGGAGGGTCTGTGGGGGGAGGTGGGCGGGGGGGGTTGGGTGGGCGAGGGGGGTGTGGGGGGGTGTGGTGGGGTGGGGTTGGTGGGGGGGAGGGGGGTGTGGGGGGTGTGGGGGGTGTGGTGGGGTGGGGTTGGTGGAGGGGTGGGGTTGGTGGGGGGGTGAGGGGGGTGTGGTGGGGTGGGGTTGGTGGGGGGGTGGGATTGGTGGGGGGGTGAGTGGGGGGGTGGGTGTGGGGCGGTGGGTGGGGGGTGGGTGGGGGTGGGGGGTAGTGGGTGGGGGGGGTGATTGTGGTGGGGGGGTGGTGGTGGTGGGGGGGGGGGTGGTGGTGGTGGTGGGGGGTGGTGGTGGTGGGGGGTGGTGGTGGTGGTGGTGGGGGGGGGGGGGGGGGTGGTGGGGGTGGGGAGTGGGGTTTGGGGGGTGGGGTGGCACGGTGGCACAGTGGTTAGCACTGCTGCCTCACAGCACCAGGGACCCGGATTCGATTCCTGGCTTAGATAACTGTCTATGTGGAGGTTGCACATTTCTCCCCGTGTCTGCATGGGTTTCCTCCGGGTGCTCCGGTTTCCTTCCACAGTGCAAAGATGTGCGGGTTAGATGGATTGGCCATGCTAAATTGCCCCTTAGTGTCAGGGGGCCAGATCGGGTAAATGCATGGCATTATGGGGATAGGGCCTGGGTGGGATTGTGGGACTCAATGGACTGCAGGATTCTATGATTCTATTTTATCCTTGGCTCAATGTTAGACCGTTTGAGCCTGAAGGTTGTAGGTTCAAGGCAGGCTTTAGAGACTTGACCATGCAATCTAGGCTAACACTTCAATGCAGAGAGTTGCAATGTTCAAAGTGCTGTCTCTGTTGGAGAAGGTGTGAAACTTAAGCCCTGTCTGCCCTCTCACATGGGTAAAAAATGACACTTTTCAAAGACCAGGGGATCTGGTACCCGAGTCAATATTCATTTCTCAAACATTTCACTACAATTTTGTAACCAATCACGTGGGATCTTGAATGGGCAAGTTGGCTGTCTCATTTTGTCCCCACAGTCACTACATTTCAGAAAGACTTCATTGACTGTGAATTGCTTTGGGGCACCATGAGAGCATGAAAGGTGCTATAAAAATGCAAGATCTTCCTGATTGGGACAAATTTGCTTTCGGCATCGAGACGCACAAACCAGTTGATTCAAAAGCAAACGGTTTATGAAATTCAAACACACTCCGGATTATTTTATAGAGTAAATGCACAACATTCGATTGTGCCTCTTCCTTCATAATGTGGACCCAAAGACAATGGGCAGGATTTTCTCCAACCCTTGCAGAGTGTTTTGTGGTGACGAAGGTGGGCCACCATTGGGCAGATCCTGCTGTCAGACCTGCTGAGATTTTCCAGCATTTTTTGCTTTAGTTTCAGATTCCAGTATTTGCAGTATTTTTGCCTTTATCTCAATGTTTAACTCTACTCAGGTTGATGTCAATGTGCAGGAACAGTAAGTTTCCAAACATCATCATTGGGAGGGATTTTCAGCACAGATTCAATATATTTTAAAAATTCACAATCTTTCTCATTAGGTGCTAATTTTCATGATAGGGTCTTCATTTAAACTGTGGTATAACCTAGTAGGCGCATGGAAAGGCCAACTTTACGCAGCTGCAGAACATTGAGCCTGGATCATAACTCACATCTGCAGGCTCCATGTACCTCTTAGAGATACCATGTGCTTCTTAGCTTACTCTTACTGGTCTCAAACTGATACTTGGGTTACTGCAGTATTAGAATGGAAAACTGCAACATACTAAATCAATCTGGGTGGGAAATATCTGTACCTGGTATCACATCGGGAGTTAAAATGGCACACTTGTAGATCAGTTTGTTCACAGGGTCTTCCTGCTTTTGGACATTCTAATGCGCTGACTGACTGCATCTCAGTCAGAGGTTTACTCAGCTGAATGGCTCCCTCTAATGCATGCATTTGCAATCTGACTACAAAAAACACAACAGCTCACCGATGAAAGCTGTCAACCATTTTCAGATGCATTCGCAGGTCTTTCTTCGTGAGGTGGTCAAGCATTCGAGCATCTACCAGGCACTCCATGAAGTAGCTGCGATACTGGGGCAGTCCAAGGCTGGGAAGCCACTCATTGCCAATCCACTCGTGGTTCATATCTCCATAAGCCAACGTCTGGTGAGAAGAAGGGATAAAGTCAATGCTGATGGAAAGCCACTGAGGTCGTCTTCTGAAAACAGAGGCTAATCCCGTAATCCCGGATGTGGCACAGTGGTTAACACTGCTGCCTCACAGCTCCAGGGACCCAGGTTCAATTCTGACCTTGGGTAACTGTGCGGAGTTTGCACGTACTCCCCATGTCTGCGTGGGTTTCCTCCGGGTGCTCCCGATTCCTCCCACAGTTCAAAGATGTGCTGTTAGTTTGATTGACCTTGGTAAATTGCCCCTTAGTGCCAGGGGGACGAGCAGGGTAAATACGTAGGGTTGTGGGGATAGGGGTCAGTGCAGGCTCGATGGGCTGAATGGGCTCCTTCTGCACTGTAGGGATTCTATGAACCGATATTATTAAACTGCTGGAAGTAATATACAAACAGAGTAGGAAGGGTTATGGGTTCAAAGATCCATTTGCAAGCAGGTTCAGAAAGTGTTTGCCAACCTCCAGGTATCTCAGAGGTTTGCAGGATGGAAACAGGCCCTTCGGCCCAACTTGTCCATGCCGCCCATTTTTTTTAAGCACCTAAGCTAGTCCCAATTGCCCACGTTTGGCCCATATCCCTCAATACCCATCTTACCCATGTAACTGTCTAAATGCTTTTTAAAAGACAAAACTTTACCCGCCTCTACTACTACCTCTGGCAGCTTGTTCCAGACACTCACCACCCTCTGTGTGAAAAATTGCCCCTCTGGACCCTTTTGTATCTCTCCCCTCTCACCTTAAACCTATGCCCTCTAGTACCTAATTTCTGATAAAGCAAAGCAACAACAGACCATAACTCAGAAAGCTTTTGGGTGGAGGGAGGGTATTCTATAAAGAGAAAGAAACACCGTTATATCCTGTTATTTTAAACAGCTTGTCAGGTGCAGCGAAATAAGCCATGGATTAGCTTGAGAACATATTTAGACCGACCCACATTCCCCCTTCCCTCCTCCATCCCGGATACCCCGCCCTCCGCAGTGATCACCTGAGAGCATCTGGTCTTAAACCACGTGCAAAATTATTGGTTAAACATTACAGCCAGACTCCTGACCACCTGAGAGGAACGATGCCCAAAACCAGCTCCACACTTACATTTTCGGAAAGAAATGGATGTTGATTTATTAACTTAGCAAAGCCGTCAAATGAAGACTTCTTCTGCTAAAACGAAAAAATGTGCAGCACTGACAGTAATAACCCGTGTGGAATAACTGCTAATCGCTCTTATCCTTTTGGACAAATGTCAAAAAAAGAAACATTTTTTTGGGGGCAGGATGCGAGACTGACTGCGAACGTGCAAATTTAGTCTTGAGAGCCAGACAGTGACAGCTGTTCTCATCCTTTTGAATCTCCTCCAAGAGTTTAAAGCAGCACTTTATTAATGTGAATGGGTCAAGTATTTGAAGCCCTGAAGCTGCAGCTAAGATATTTCTGCTGCAGTCAGAAGGCACTGTAGCCTCAGTGCACACCGAGCTTCTACATAGCAAGCAACAACCACTGACTGTAGACCCCGCTGCGACGTACAGCTTCACTCGTCCATTAACAAGGGTGGAAGAAAATACAGAAAACACCTCTGGAACAAGACTCCTTTCACAACTCTATGGTGTGCTGTCGCTGTAGATACCAGCTAGGCTACAATTATCCACGTGCCCATTCTTCATATTTAAGCTTCGGCACCGGGGGATGGATATTAACTTGGAGGGAGCGCGCATAGGCTGGTTTTAGGTTAGGAAATCCAAACAAGTGGGTTTTCCACACACCCTGCTGAATTTACCAACAGGATCTGACCACCAGGATCAATTTCCTGGATGTAGCCAATCTGCCAGGTAGGTTGGGGGGCGGGGGGGTGGTTAATGGGCAAAGTACACCGCCCAAAATAGCAAAGCCTATCAGTTCTATTGAGGAACTCTTTCTAAGGTGACAATTGCTCTTTTCGAATCCATTTGGAGCATTGTGAGTTTTGGAGTTGGAGTTTTGGGCCCCGTATCCAAAGAAGGATGTGCTGGCCTTGGAAAGGGTCCAGAGGAGGTTCACAAGGATGATCCCTGGAATGAAGAGCTTGGTGTATGAGGAACGGTTGAGGACTCTGGGTCTGTACTCGTTGGAGTTTAGAAGGATGAGGGGGGATCTTATTGAAACTTACAGGAAACTGCGAGGCCTGGATAGAGTGGACGTGGAGAGGATGTTTCCACCAGTAGGGAAAACTAGAACCAGAGGGCACAACCTCAGGCTAAAGGGACGATCCTTTAAAACAGAGATTAGGAGGAATTTCTTCAGCCAGAGAGTGGTGATTCTGTGGAACTCTTTGCCACAGAAGGCTGTGGAGGCCAGGTCATTGAGTATGTTTAAGACAGAGGTAGATAGGTTCTTGATTAGTAAGTGGATCAGGGGTTATGGAGAAAAGGCAGGAGAATGGGGATGAGAAAAATATCAGCCATGATTGAATGGCGGAGCAGACTCGATGGGCCGAGTGGCCTAATTCTGCTCCTATGTCTTATAGTTCGACGCATGCAGGTTCAGAAAGTGTTTGCCAACCTCCAGGTTTCTAATTTTTGGTAAAGCAACAACAGACTATAACTCAGAAACTTTGGGAGGGAGGGAGGCTATTTTATAGAGAGAAAGAAACACTGTTCGGCCCTCTTATTTTAAACAGGGATGGGAGCGTGGGTCTGATCACAGGTTAGTGAAGCAGTCAAAACTGATTCAGCAGCTCAAGTGGTAAGGAGCCAGCAATCCTCACCTCGTTTGATAACCGTTGGATTTTCCAGGGCCTGCACTCAGTAGGCCAGGATTGGTTTTAAAATGGTGGTTAATTTTGAGGCATGCAACCTCATTATAATATTAAACTGGCGAAGCCTGCTCCTCCTGCCAGCGGGTTGGTTGTCTACACTTGCTGTCTCACCTTCGCTAAAATCGTAAGCGGGCAGATTGGCCGCAGGATTCAGACTTCTCAAATTTTAACCTTTCCCCCAATCCTAAACTGCCTGATTTTTAGGGATAAAATTACACTCCCTACCTCCTTCACCCTCCCATCCCACTGCAACTTGTGAGCAAGGTGTCCAGTCAAACACATTATTGCGTAATGTTTAATAACCCGTCACTGTGTAATGTTTAATCTTTGCCAATGGCACAGTTTCATTTAGCTGCAGCAACAAAGTCTGAACGTTCAAGTGAGTTTGGAAAGCAGTTCCTATTTAAATTAATACAATTTTATTCTGAAATCGAATCGACTCTCAGAATTTTCACCAAAACCTCTTGTGGATCGGTCTCCAATCATTGTAATACTTCAAAACCAAAAAGAGGGCCTTGGGTTTTATGTTAGGGCAGGGATTGCAAAGCAATGTTTAAGAAGTCAGTATTACAAGTTGTTTGAACGGAGAAAGCAGTAACATCGGAAAAGATGATTTAACCATTGCACCATGTAAATTCCACTCTGAAAAAAGCAATTGTTGCCTTAAAAAAAGGAGTTCCTCAGTAGAACTGACAGGCTTTGATATTTTGTATAGTAAGAAGTCCCAGGTTAAAGTCCAATAGGTTATTTGGTAGCATGAGCTTTCGGAGGGCTACTCCTTCATCAGAGTGACAAGAAATATCTACAACAAGAACTTTGCCACATTAAGTCTACACTCTACTTAATGGACTCCCTTCACACAAGGTTAGCACAGGCCCACTTGTTCTCACTCCATAAGAATTAAGAGTCAGCCTCCCACACATCGGTTCCGCCTCACACGGATGGCAACGCATAGTCAGATCAGCAGATAAAAGGAGTCCGACACTAGTCATCTGAAATCCTTCACTCCATCCTTCACTCCCACAAAGGCAGAAAGCATCTCCCAATAAACAAAGAGTTTGCAGCTAACCATGCGATTGTGGACATGTCTGTATTGAGGAAACAGGCCGCAGCTTACACACTAAAGATGTGCGGGTTGGGTTGATTGGCCATGCTAAATTGCCCCTTGGTATCCCGGGATGTGTAGGTTGGAGGGATTAGCAGGGTAAATATGTAGGGTTATGGGGATAGGGCCTGGGTGGAATTGTTGTTGGTGCAGACTCGATAGGCCGAATGGCCTCCTTCTGTACTGTAGGGTTTCTATGATTTCTATGACTATACGCAAGGAACATCAAAACTGTTTCAAATACAGTGAATGGGACAAGTCAGCTACCGTCAAACATGCTCGAATGGATAACTACCACATCCAATAGTTCTTCTCAAGGGCAATTAAGGATGGGAAATAAATGCAAGCCTAGTCAGCGACACCCATAGCCCATGAATGAATACAAGAAAATCTAGACTTATCCCATTATGCACTGGCATGCAAAATGGATCAGAGGGTGTTTTCCTGACCAGTTAGGAGGCCTTCTCATCCGTGACATTGGCCAGTCTTACTCAAGAAACACATTACCCTCCATTCTACATAGCTGACCAATCAGCAATAAGAATGTGAACACATACCAACCTATGGCAAATCCAAGAGCCTAACCAATCTTCAATAAAACCCCACCCTTAATCCCATCCTCCATTATGTATTTGTTGCAATCATTCCTCCGGATGACTGGCACAGTACACTGCCTGAATCGTCAAGCCTTACCAGTTTTTCTGAGGAACTCTTTGAAGGAAACAATTGTTCTTTTCACAAAAACGTTGACATGGTGTAATGGTAAAATTGTTTGAGTCAGAATTGTTGTTGAAGAGGGTATTGGGGAATCTTATAGTTGGGGAAAGGAGTCAGAAGAATGAAGAGATTTGAAGAGCAAGTTCCGTATTGGGGAGACGAGATGGGTGCCATCAATGGTAGACATCTTGGAAAAATATACTTAACACACATTATAATCATAAGTCAAATTCAAACATATCTGAATGTCTTGTATACTCACCTGAGCCCAACTGCCCTCCTCATTCTCCTAACAGGTTAGCAAGTTAGTAAAAGCATTAAAAAAAGAGGAAAATGAAAAAAAGAACACTCTGATTAGTTCAATCAATGCACCTAAATTGCTGGGCTAGAACATTATTTCACCTCATCAATACAGTTTTGCAGCAGAACACATGGTAGATTTGGACGGTAAGCCTCAGTAATTCAAACTCCGCAACAGTGAGGAAACAAAGTCTGGATATAGCAAGCAGCATTCCATTATCTTAGCCACTTTTGGCAATCAAAGACATAATCAGACAAGAACACTGCACCTCGCCAAGACAGGAATGTTGACTACACTTTAATGAAAGAGATAAAATCAAATCGATCTCTGGAAAAATAAGAGCTACCATCTCCTCCCCACCATTGGATGATGGGGCAAGGAAATTAATGGTAAACAATACAAAACCCGCTTTTTAAACTTCTGAACCATGGGAATAAGGAAGGGAACTCCATCGGGGTCGATGAGGATAGTGCAGGTCACACTGTGTGAACGGACTTTCAAGAGAGTTTGATAAAGAACCACATAAAGACTTATTTGAAATATTGAACACCATGGGATTAAAAGGGCAGTTATTGGGTGGATGTAATTTTGCCTAAAGGGACTGTAAATCGAGTAGCAGCGATGAGTAGTTGAAGGAAATTATCTGATGGGGGCACGGATGGGGCACAGTAAGACAATACACTCCCAAATCCAGACTACAGTTCATGCCACCTCTGAGGGGCCATGAGCCACAAGTCATGGACAAGATGGTCTGACTGCAGAAAAATAGCCTGCCAGGAATGGGGGCAGGAATCCCAAAATTGGGTCCTGCCCATCATTTTTAAATAGCTCTGTGAAAAAGCGGGCCATAATTGTACAAAGTCAAGCAAGTTATTCCAAAACACTGACCAGGCCCCGACTGAAGTATTGAAGCCAATTTAGGTACCACAATTTAGAAATGGTGTCGAGGCCTTGAGAAGGGGGTTTACTAGAATGGTACCAAGGATGAGTGGCTTCAACTATGTGGAGAGACAAGAAAAGATGGAGTTGTCAGAGAAGAGAAGGTTGAGGGGAAATTTGATGGTGATGTCCAAAATTACGAGGTACAGTCTAAATAAGAAGAAATGGTTTCCAGTGGTTGTATGGTCAGTAACCAGAGGACACAGATAAAAGGCATTGCTGAAAATAAATAGACATGCAGGCAAAGCTTTTTGACTTGCACTCATCAGGACAGGTTCTCAAGAATACCAAATCTCAAAGGGAAGAACAGGTAATACTCCATGAGAAAAGGGTGCTGATTGGTTGGCAAGTGGGATCTGATTGGGTAGAGGTGCCGTCATGGAGAATGTAACAGGGAACAATTATCCCCTAAGATTTTGATTAAGTTCAAACCAAGCAAGTCGACTGATTTAAGATAATCAGTGGCTCACTTACACTCGTTAGAAGCTACATATGCAGAGCACCCTTTCCTTTTCAAACAGAGAGAATATGTCCAGAAATTGCATCTTTTTCAACCAAACAAAAGCTTGGTTGGTGAGGGGGAAGCAAATAAACCCTGGTGCATTCTCCATGGCAACATCTGTACCAATGAGAGATCATTTGCCAACTAATTCGCACCCTTTTCTCCTGCGCATAAATTGCTGCTGCCGATGAGTTTTGATATTCTTGAGGACCTGTCCTGATGAGTGCAAGATAAAAAGCTTCAACAGCATGCCTTTTTTTTCCAGCAATTTGATACCTATCCACTATAGGGTATAAGGTCATTGCTAAAGGACCCGAGGTGACTGAAGAACACATTTCCACTCTGTTACTATGATCTGGAAAGTATTAGCTGATAGAGGGAAGGAGATTCAGTAATACATTTAAAAAGGGAATTGATAAATACTTACAGTGGCTTCATCCCACGCAATACCATTCTATGATTCTCTTTGAATAGTCTTGAGGGTTGATGTGGATTTGTCACATAATTTACTCTTTAAATCATTTCAATCATTAAGGTGACAGAATAAAACACCTTCTGTCACTCGATCACAGCGGAATCAAACACTCCAGATAAGCATGCGTTAGATACAGGGTCAAAATCCTTCCACGTTGGATCTTCAGCGCACTTCAACCTCAAGCTTGTTAACAGCATTTTCTGACAAACTCATTTGTCATTCTTGCCCTCCTGAACTAACAAGCTACTGGCTGGCAGTTCATCACACAATTCTGGACTGTTCTGATTGAGAAGGCTCAAAGGAAAGCAACATCAGGATTTCCTGCACATCGATCAAATATTCTGAATCGCAAGATGTCACTGACAGGGTGGGACGAAATGATCTTCTTCACCCAAACCAAGTGGGCGAAGTGGAAGGGACGGGTGTTACAAACCATTGTGCTGCCGAGATTCAGCACCTTAACACAAACAAGTTAGCGGCACGGTGGCACAGTGGTTAGCACTGTTGCCTCACAGCGCCAGGGACCCGGGATCGATTCCCGGCTTGGGTCACTGCCTGTATGGAGTCTGCACCTTCTCCCCCTGTCTGCGTGGGTTTCCTCCGGTTTCCTCGCACTGTTCGAAAGATGTGCGGGTTAAGTGAATTGGCCGCGCTAAATTCTCCCTTAGTGTCAGGGGGACGAGCTCGGGTAAATGCATGGGTTTATGGGAATAGGGCCTGGGTGGGATTGTGCTCGATGCATGCTCATTGGCTGAATGGCCTCCTTCTGCACTGCAGGATTCTATGAATTGAAAATGTCCGTGTTGAACGCTATCACGTCATTTCATTTGACATTCTGAAACAATTAAACCTTCCATCTGAGTTTGCGCAGAAATTGTTATTTATTTTTGGGTGCTTTTCAGGTTAAACTGCTTCAACCCATCTTGGATGCAACTGATTTCCTCCCTGGTTTCTACTAACACTACTCGAGTCAATAATGACAATTCTTTAAACTTTCCCTCTCTCCCTGTGGGGAAGCATCTGGCCCCTCATTCAGCAATACAAAGACTCACTCAATAATACAAATACACGGAAAGTGTCCCATCATCAACACACCATCTTGCCAGTGGTTAGCACCGCTGCCTCACAGCGCCAGTGGTTCGCACCGCTGCCTCACAGCGCCAGTGGTTAGCACCGCTGCCTCACAGCGCCAGTGGTTAGCACCGCTGCCTCACAGCGCCAGTGGTTAGCACCGCTGCCTCACAGCGCCAGTGGTTAGCACCGCTGCCTCACAGCGCCAGTGGTTAGCACCGCTGCCTCACAGCGCCAGTGGTTAGCACCGCTGCCTCACAGCGCCAGTGGTTAGCACCGCTGCCTCACAGCGCCAGTGGTTAGCACCGCTGCCTCACAGCGCCAGTGGTTAGCACCGCTGCCTCACAGCGCCAGTGGTTAGCACCGCTGCCTCACAGCGCCAGTGGTTAGCACCGCTGCCTCACAGCGCCAGTGGTTAGCACCGCTGCCTCACAGCGCCAGTGGTTAGCACCGCTGCCTCACAGCGCCAGTGGTTAGCACCGCTGCCTCACAGCGCCAGGGACCCGGGTTCGATTCCCGCCTTGGGTCACTGTCTGTGCGGAGTCTGCATGTGCTCCCCGTGTCTGCGTGGGTTTCCTCCGGGTGCTCCGGTTTCCTCCCACAGTCTGAAAGATGTGCTGATTCGGTGCATTGGCCGTGCTAAATTTTCCCTCAGTGTACCCGAACAGGCGCCAGTGTGGCGACGAGGGAATTTTCACAGTAACTTCATTGCAGCGTTAATGTAAGCCTACTTGTGACTAATAAATAAACTTTAAAACTGTACATTGAAACATCATTCTGCTTTCACTGTTCCGCTTCCCAGAATATGTCACAATTATTAAACTAGATATGGCTTCCTTTAAATGGGCAAGTATTTATCTCATCATAAAACAATTAAATTGCATTGGGGAAGAAAACTTATACCTTGTAAGTAACAAATTTCATTAATATTTATCAATGGATAAGAGAGGAGGGTTTGAAAAGAGTTAAATGAAAATAATGCAAATCGAGACAAGATTCTTCAATGTAGCACAACCAAGTTGGACAGGGATGGACTAACCGTTTTTGCTGAAGCCGCCATGTTTTCCATTTCCTCATGTGTAACCCAGACATTTCCAGAGGACTAAGTGGAAGGCCCAAAAAAGCACAAGGACAGTCCAGTAAGCAGTGTTAGAAGAGAAGAGTGTTAGACGACAGGAAGAAGTGAAGTAAGAGATCGTTCATGAAAACAAACACTGCCATTGTTGCTGGCAGAATCAATGTTACAAAGCGAAACAGATAAGAGTTTCAAAGTCTTGCGAACAATCATTCCCTTCAAGGTAGATCCCCATGCCTCCAAAGGTGCTTTCCCTTCTGCAATGGAGAGTCTGAACTGTAGCCTCAATGCTAAGAATACTCCTGACCCATCAATGCTCATTCACAGGTGAGGAATGGTCCGACAGTTCTCTTCTCCTCCCCCCGTATCTGGAGAGCATTCAGCCCCAGCAGCCTGGCTGTGAACTTCCAAAAATAATTCACAAAGGTTGGAGATTACAGTGATTTGCATCCACAATCAGGCTGACCCGAGTGTGTAAATCTTACTAAACTACCTGAATCAACAGAACATTATCAGATCACTTTTTAAAAAAGAAATAGGGTTTGAATTTTCCGCATTGAACGGAGGAGGAAAATTCAACATTGGGATAAAGTTTAGAAAGTATCAGTCCCAGGACCGGGGTGGATATTTATTTTCACAAAGTAATTTTGGCCAATCCCATTCTCCTCTGTCAAGCTCCAAATATCTGAGTGAATATTCTGTAATAGCAAACCAAGAAACCCCTTGGAAACATGCTTTCTACACTGAGAAACAAAGTGGTGTACATTTTAAACAATCATTTGTGAGCTGCCATTCTCTTCCGCCTCACTCAGCTTTCACCAATGCTTTCGGAATCGAGTTGAAATGAATGTTTTCTTGAAATCCCTCCACGCAGGGATACACCCACTTTGAAATGGTACACATTTTCACTTAGTACAGCAAGCTTTCAAATCGTAAATAATCGAGCAAATCAACAAAATAAGTAACGGTAGGTTTCCCAGTGCTGTGGCACATAAATAATCCAGAAATGTACCCCTTCAATTGACACTTTCAGTTCCTTGGTACATGTTAACTCTTAGCCAGATGATGGGCTTTGGTAAGTGCAATCCCATGCCACATGGCTATATAATTTGTGCCTTTGTGTTTTGCAGCACCGACATATCCAAAGGATGAACCTTTCATCACCAAGTCCTTCAGAACTCTAACATTGACCAACACATCAGCACAGCTCTTTAACAATGAAGTGATGCAGAGGAGTTTATAACTGCCCTCTATTTGTATTATCTGTATGAGCAATCCAGCTGGACGAACCCATTTGCTTTGGATGATGATACAGGATTACTCTTTGGAACATGGTATGTGTCTAACCTGAATGGAAGGATTCCTTCATGACTTAACAAGTCCCTTTGAATTCCAAAGAACAAAGAGAATTACAGCACAGGAACAGGCCCTTCGGCCCTCCAAGCCTGCACCGACCATGCTGCCCGACTGAACCAAAACCCCCGACCCTTCCGGGGACCGTATCCCTCTATTCCCATCCTATTCATGTATTTCTCAAGACACCCCTTCGAAGTCACTACCGTATCCACTTCCACTATCTCCACTGGCAACGAGTTGCAGGCACCCACTACTCTCTGTGTAAAAAATCTGCCTCGCACATCCCCTTTAAACCTTGCCCCTCGTACCTTAAACCTATGGCCCCTAGTAATTGACTCTTCCACCCTGGGAAAAAGCTTCTGACTATCCGCTCTGTCCATGCCCCTCATAATCTTGTAGACTTCTATCAGGTCGCCCCTCAACCTCCGTCATTCCAGTGAGAACAAACCAAGTTTCTCCACCCTCTCCTCATAGCTAATGCCCTCCATACCAGGCAACATCCTGGTAAATCTTTTCTGTACCCTCTCCAAAGCCTCTATATCTTTCTGGTAGTGTGGCGACCAGAATTGAACAATATATTCCAAGTGCAGCCTAACTAAGGTTCTATAAAGCTGCAACATGACTTGCCAATTTTTAAACTCAATACCCCGGCCGATGAAGGCAAGCATGCCGTATGCCTTCTTGACTACCTTCTCCACCTGCATTGCCACTTTCAGTGACCTGTGTACCTGTAAACTCAGATCCCTTTGTCTATCAATACTCTTAAGGGTTCTTTACTGTACATTTCCTATCTGTATTAGACCTTCCAAAATGCATTATCTCACATTTGTCCGGATTAAACTTATTAATCAAACCAGTTACATTTTCTTCCAAATCATTTATATATATTACAAACAGCAAAGATCCCAGCACTGGTCCCTGAGGAACGCCACTTGTCACAGCCCTCCATTCAGAAACGCACCCTTCCACTCCTACCCTGTCTTCTTTGACCAAGTTTTGTATCCACCTTGTCAGCTCATCTCTGATCCCATGCGACTTCACCTTCTGCACCAGTCTGCCATGAGGGCCTGACTGAAGTCCATGTAGACAACATCCACTGCCCTACCCTCATCAATCATCTTTGTCACTTCCTCAAAAAAACTTGATCAAGTATGTGAGACACGACCTCCCCTTCACAAAACCATGCTGCCTCTCACTAATACGTCCACTTATTTCCAAGTGGAAATAAACCCTGTCTCGAAGAATCCTCTCCAATAATTTCCCTACCACTGATGTAAGGCTCACTGGCCTGTAATTACCTCGATTATCCTTGCTACCCTTCTTAAACAAAGGAACAACATTGGCTATTTGCCAATCCTCTGGGACCTCCCCTGTAAGAGTTTTAACAACACCAGGTTAAAGTCCAACAGGTTTGGACTTTAACCTGGTGTTGTTAAAACTCTTACTGTGTTTATCCCAGTCCAACGCCGGCATCTCCACATCATGACCTCCCCTGTAGCCAGTGAGGATACAAAGATTTTTCTCAAGGCCCCAGCAATTTCGTCCCTTGCCTCTCTCAGTATTCTGGGGTATATCCCATCAGGCCCTGGGGACTTGTCTACCTTAATGTTTCTCAAGAACCCCAATACCGCCTCCTTTTTGATCTCAACATGACTCAAACTATCTGCACATCCTTTCCCAGACTCATCATCCACCAAGTCCTTCTGTTTGGTGAATACTGACGCAAAGTCCTCATTTAATACCTCACCCATTTCCTCTGGGTCCACGCATAGATTCCCTCCCCTGTCCTTGTTTGGGCCAACCCTCTCCCTGGCTACCCTCTTGCTCTTTATATATGTATAAAAAGCTTTGGTAAAATGCATGTTCACTTTTACATGATTCTAAACAGATGTTAACACTACAAGGGTATGAAACACTTGGATACGTTACAAAAACAGTTTAAGATAGATTAAATATATTAAGTACAAGTAGATCAATTACCTGGATGTATTATTTATACAATCCAATTGATGGATTCAGACATTATATACAAGTTCCTGTCAAGGGTGTATGAATGAGAGCTATATTAGATTGTTAGTTTTCCTTTCTGTCCATGGTGGATTGGCTGCGGAGGTGACATGGGGGTATGCAGGGGGGGTGAGGTGGATGGCAGTATGAGTTAGCATGGGGGGGATGGATGGAGGTTTGAGGGGGTGAGGTGAGGGCTGCGGGGGTGACATGGGGGTATGCAGGGGGGTGAGGTGGGTAGCAGTATGAGTTAGTATGGGGGGATGGGTGGAGGTTTGAGGGGGTGAGGTGAGGGCTGGCGGGCCCAACAGTTTTGAAAACAACTGGGATGAAGTTCCTCAGAACCAAGTTGGGCCTTCAATTCAGCCACCATGGCACGTATGCACCAACCTCCCCCACAATCTGCTTCCAGGGTTGGCAGACCCGACCCTGTCCTAGACCACCCTCCCCAGAGTGAAAATTGGGTCTAATGGGGCCTTTTAAACCAAGGCAGGTCTGCCAAGATGGAAATACCCCACCTCAAGCTACCTGCCTCCGTAGTGAAAATCAGGACACTGACCTATGTCCATTAAAACTGCCCTAAAATCATTTCACAATAGATCGGAATCAGTTATCATCTCATTAACATTTACCCTTTATCCTGATTGGGGCTGGCTCTCAACTTTATTATTGAAGTATCTGACATATATTACAACTCCCATTTATTTACAAATTCTATATGATAACATTCTTGAATCTAACCCGAACAATGCAAGAGTGTGATTTTAAATGTTTGCCTTACATTTCGCACTTTATGCCAAAGACTGATTAATCAACTTCTCCTCCTTGCCTCAGCACCGATTCAAGAACAGCTTCTTTCCTGTTGCCATCAGACTTTTGAATGGACTTACCTTGTGATGCGCGATAAATCACACAGGAGGCAGGATGTACCCGGGAAATAAAGGCTTTTATTGCCAACAATAACGGAGCTACTATATACAATCCCAGACTAAAGGGTCACCAGGCAGAGCAGTGACCTTTATACCTCTGCCGGAAGGCGGAGCCAACTGGAGTGTACCATAGGACTATATTAACAGGTAGAACAGCCCAACCCTAACCCCAACAGTAACATATCTACAGACTCATAGTGCTGGCCAAACCATGGCTCAGCACTCCTGGTGGTAACCAACAATGGTTCACCACACCTTGCATTAAGTTGATCTTTCTCTACACCCTAGCTATGACTGTAACACTATATTCTGCACACTCTCCTTTCCTTCTCCCCTATGTACTCTATGTACAGAATGTTTTGTCTGTACAGTGCACGAAACAATTTTAAACTGTATAATAATACGTGTGATAATAATAAATCAAATCATTACTTTCTCAATGCAAGCATTCCTATTCAGCACTGACACATGTTGGGACAAAAAAGTCATAACTGTCCCCCGCAGAGCACTTCAATCCAGTCATGTAAAGGGACTAAATAATGACTGGCATCTCCAGAGTTGTAATGGTGGCATTTGAAAAGCCGTGGAGTCATTTTTGCCATTCACGTTGACATGCAATTGTCAGCTAACAACTGTATTCACCAACCTCCAATTGGAAAGCTTAAACTGATGAAAGCATCCAGCTTTTTATGATATCTTCCTCCTTCCACTTGCGTAAAATATTTCTGATACAAACCCATCTTGCCCATTCAGATACTGAGATTGTTAATTCACCGTTTCATCAATCTTTCCAAGCATTTGCACAAACATTCCCAAAGCACAAATTAGCTTACCGTTCTTGATGTAGGCGGTGCTGATGGACTTGTTAATGACACCATCTCCTGTATTGCCAGTCGGAGCTTCAATCGATGAAGGGGGTTGCTGATTCCAATCTCCCTCTGGATCTCTGTGTCAGACAAGGCGGACATGATGGCGCCACTCTTCACGTTGGCTCGGCAGGCAGCGACGTACCAGGCTGGCATTCCCACCCACAGCTGTTTCACATGACACAGAAGATAGAAAATTAACATTATTTCCTACTATACGCGTTGGACAGCTTTCCTTCTGAAACAAAGTGCGTTTTCTTTTGCTGCAGTTAGACTACAGTGAAAACTAAATTGCCGTTACTGTTTGGGCAGGAGGAAAGATTATCCATCACTGGCCTTGCTATAGGTCATTTGTATTAATACAGCTACATAACCTGAGGTTGGACAACAAAGATAGCACATCCCACATCGATTTACTGACCAGGCAATTCTGTTCAGCATGGGGCTAGTCTGACATTCCCCTTTCCCATACTTAAGGTGTAGAAGGTTCACCTAGTCTGCGGAAAGCAGAAAAATGAAGGGACAATCTTCTCAGATAGAAAGTTTACCATTTCCAGCTGCTTTAGAGTTCGACAGGGGCACCAATTCATAAAACATGCTTTTTAAAGATTGCATTTTTGGTTTCTTCCAAACACTGTCACCTGAGCAATGTCACAACACACCAGCTCATGACCTGGGTGTTACATTATCTGTCCAAAAAGGACATCCAGCTTCCCTGCCTATTCAATGTCCGAAAATTAACAGAAGGTTCAGCAAATGCTTTTAGCCGTAGATTCTCTCCGACAACTTGCAGCAGCTGTTTGAGCTCTCAGAATGCCAGGGTAGTAAAATGGAGCACTTGCTGCAGTGGACAAACAAAAGGAAATTCAAAAAGGACATCAGTGCGTATTTACAAGGTGCCTGGAGATAAAATAACGCTGCACTTGGAGGAATTCCAGAGTTTGGGACTGAGATGGGGAAAAAGCACGGCCAATGCAGGGGCACAAAAAAAGGTGGAACCAAGGGTTTGAAAACAAGACATTGCAGGTCGAAGAGATTGGACGGGGGAGGGGCCCAAGGGGGCGGGGCCTGGAGTGGCCGGGGGCGGGGCCCAAGGGGGCGGGACCCGGAGTGGCCGGGGGCGGGGCCCAGAGCGGCCGGGCCCGGAGCGGCCGGGCCCGGAGCGGCCGGGGGCGGGGCCCGGAGCGGCCGGGGGCGGGGCCCGGAGCGGCCGGGGGCGGGGCCCGGAGCGGCCGGGGGCGGGGCCCGGAACGGCTCAAGGGTGAGAGGGACCAAAGGTGATGACTTTTATGACCACTTTAAACAATTTTTATTTTTTCCTCATGGTTTCTTGAATTAAATGTATTTTTCACATCACATTCTTAACTGGATAGTGCAGTCCAAGAAAAAAATGCATTTCTAATCTAAAAATCTAACAAATTGCACTCCAGTTTAGTGTGAATTTGAGTCGAGGAAAATGTGGGTTGAGAGCTGGGTAATTAACATGAAGCAGCAATACATCCGCATTCCCAACTTTAACGGTCTAATTGTCATCATTTGACTTCTCCAGGAATTTACCTCCAGCCAGGATACTACTGTTGGTCCGTCCCACTGTGCAAATGGCATTCCTTTCCTCCGAGCATCCTCCAACAGCTCGTGCCTACAAAACAAGGATGTTTAAGGCTAGTTTATCAAGCTCCTGGTTTAATGCCCCACCAAATGTTAAAACAGGGTTCAATTCAATGTTGAAATCTCAGAAGCAGCGTCAAAGCTAACGGTCCGGATCGTTCTGTGATAGTAAGGAGGGGTCTCTTGGCTCTCTCCATTCTTATGGAGCAAATAGCACAACAACTTCTGGAGTGCGCACATTTATGTTAAACACGGAAGTTGCTGTCAGGATTCTCTGATCCTCCACCGGGTATATTGTTGCAGTTCCCAAGGATGCGAGTCAGCATCGAAATGAATGCAGCGGTCTGCACCTAGGATACATTAGCCACTCATTCCATAAAAGTGGCTGCAAGTTTTAAGCTGATGCATTCGGGAGTTACTGACAATGTGATAATGAGTGAATTATCTCTCTCGCCCTGAAGTAAGTGCAGAATCTCAGCACTTCTGAAAAAGTATTGTGTCATAGAATCCTACAGTGCAGAAGGAGGCCATTCGGCTCATCAAGTCTGCACCGTCCACAAGTCCACCCATAACCCCATGCATTTATCCCAGCTAGTCCACCTGACACTTGGGGGCAATTTCGCATGGCCAATCCACCTAACCTGCACATCTTTGGATTCATGTCGGAGATTTAAACAAAGAACAAAAGAACAAAGAAAATTACAGCACAGGAACAGGCCCTTCGGCCCTCCAAGCCTGCACCGACCATGCTGCCCAACTTAACTAAAACCCCCTACCCTTCTAGGGACCATATCCCTCTATTCCCATCCTATTCATGCATTTGTCCAGGTGCCCCTTAAAAGCCACTACTGTATCTGCTTCCATTACCTCCCCCAGCAGCGAGTTCCAGGCATCCACAACCCCCTGTGTAAAAAATCTGCCTCGTACATCTCCTTTAAACCTTGCCCCTCGCACCTTAAACCTATGCCCCCTAGTAATTGACTCTTCCACCCTGGGAAAAAGCTTCTGACTATTCACTCTGTCCATGCCTCTCATAATCTTGTAGACTTCTATCAGGTCGCCCCTCAACCTCCGTCACTCCAGTGAGAACAAACCAAGTTCCTACAGTGTCTCCTCATAGCTAATGCCCTCCATACCAGGCAACATCCTGATAAATCTTTTCTGTACCCTCTCCAAAGCCTCCACATCCTTCTGGTAGTGTGGCGACCAGAGTTAAACACGATATTACAAGTGCGGTCTAACTAAGGTTCTATAAAGCTGCAACATGACTTGCCAATTTTTAAACTTGGCCCCGGCCGATGAAGGCAAGCATGCCGTATGCCTTCTTGACTACCTTCTCCACCTGCAGTGCCACTTTCAGTAACCTGTGTACCTGTACACCCAGATCCCTCAGCCTATCAATACTCTTAAGGGTTCTGCCATTTACTGTATATTTCCTCTCTGTATTAGACCTTCCAAAATGCATTACCTCACATTTGTCCGGATTAAACTTCATCTGCCATCTCTCCGCCCAAGTCTCCAACCGATCTATATCCTGCTGTATCCTCTGATGATCCTCATTGTTATCTGCAAATCCACCAACCTTTGTGTTGTCCGCAAACTTGCTAATCAAATCAGTTGCATTTTCCTCCAAATCATTTATATATATTACAAACAGCAAAGGTCCCAGCACTGATCCCTGAGGAATGCCACTAGTCACAGCCCTCCATTCAGAAATGCACCCTTCCACTGCTACCCTCTGTCTTCTTTGACCAAGTCCGTTTTATATCCAACTTGCCAGCTCACCTTTGATCCCATGAGACTTCACCTTCTGCACCAGTCTGCCATAAGGACCTTGTCAAAGGCCTTACTGAAGTCCATGTAGACAACATCTACTGCCCTACCCTCATCAACCATCTTCGTCACTTCCTCAAAAAACTCGATCAAGTTAGTGAGATACGACCTTCCCTTCACAAAACCATGTTGCCTCTCACTAATACGTCCACTTATTTCCAAGTGGGAATAAATCCTGTCTTGAAGAATCCTCTCCAATTAGGCTGATGTCAGGCTCACCGGCCTGTAATTACCTGGATTATTCTGAAAAAATATATACAATTTTTAATAAACCGTTTGGGTGGGGTTTCCCATCTGCACTCGTCCCAAGGCCGGAAAATCCCGCCCAAGGTCAATGGACATTTGTATGGTCCTGTCCCACCCACTACGATTCCCGTGGCAGGAGAGACAAGAAAATTCTGCCCTCTGCATCTCATATCTCTCTCCCTTAATCCGATTTTTATTTCTTAATCTTTGTTTCACTTTATTTTTGTCTTTTAAATTTAATTCATGTGTCTTGTTTTATACTTCCTAGCTTGGGGGTTCTGTGTACCTCCGTGAGGATCCTTCAATGTGATTGGTTGAAGAGCCACGCACTGATACTTGTGTTGCTCATAGATCTCCTACAGAGGGTAAAAGACATCCAATGGCAAAAAGCCTTCACTCAAAACTCGGTCAGATTTTTGTGGTCAGCTGTCAGCAATGTGATTGCCTTTCTTCTGACCTCAAAATTCTGGCCACGAACAGCTAACAGCTCCAAAGGGAGAAATTTCATTTTCTTGCGCTATCCTTTCTAAAGTCCAGAACCTCAAACTTTTGCTTCAACATAAATTGTCTCTTCATCCTCTGTTCCATCTTGTGTTTCAGGTAAGTAAACTTCTCCCTCGCCCTATTCCAAAACATTACCTTTAACACAGAGGCAGACTGTGCGCTGGCTGGAGCACAGCAACTGTTGGATTTGTCACAAACATAAAAAGATGGAATGAGCATTGTGCTCCCATTTGGGCGGCACAGTGGCAAGCACTGCTGCCTCACAGCGCCAGGTTCGATTCCCGGCTTGGGTCACCATCTATGCAGGGTCTGCATGGGTTTCCTCCGGGTGCTCCAATTTCCTCCCACAGTCCAAAAGACGTGCTAGTTAGGTGCCTTGGCCATGCTAAATTTTCCCTCAGTGTACCCAAACAGGTGCTAGAGTGTGGCGACTAGGGGATTTTCACAGTAACTTCATTGCAGTGTTAATGTAAGCCTACTTGTGCCACTAAGAAATGAACTTTTAAAAAACCATTTACTTCTTAAGAGCAAAAATGACAACCAGCATCTTAATCTCAATATTCTCTTTGTGTTCTTGGTATAACTATCAACTTCAAATAAGGACATAGGACAAAGAACAAAGAAAATTACAGCACAGGAACAGGCCATTCGGCCTTCCACGCCTGCACCGACCATGCTGCCCGATTGAACTAAAACCCCCTACCCTTCCGGGGACCATTTCCCTCTATTCCCATCCTATTCATGTACTTGTCAAGACGCCACTTAAAAGTCACTACCATATCCACTTTCACTACCTCCCCCGGCAGCGAGTTCCAGGCACCCACCACCCTCTGTGTAGAAAATGTACCTCGTACATCTCCTTTAAACCTTGCCCCTTGCACCGCAAACCTATGCCCCCTAGTAATTGACTCTTCCACCCTGGCCATATGACTATCCACTCTGTCCATGTCCCTCATAATCTTGTAGACTTCTATCAGGTCACCCCTCAACCTCCGTCGTTCCAATGAGAACAAACCGAGTTTCTCCAACCTCTCCTTATAGTTAATGCCCTTCATACCAGGCAACATCCTGGTAAATCATGTGGTGCTAAACTGTGAAATGTTATTTCTAATTGAAACAACAAGGAATTTGGTAAATGAAAGGCTTGTTGACCCAGGCCAGTGCTTGTTTTAAGTACACATCAGTCCAATAAACAAATATATAAGCTTAAATGATATCCTTTTGTTCCTGTATTACAAACAGCAATCTTAATTATAATGCAAATTTAAGGATTGGGAAAAAAAGCTGGAACATTTAGGAAAATTCCACTGCAATGGAGATTGGAGACAAGACTCAATTCTTGAAACCAAAAGAGAAGATGCTAGAAAATCTCAGCAGGTCTGGCAGCATCTGTAAGGAAAGAAAAGAGCTGATGTTTCGAGTGCAGATGATCCTTTGTCAAAGCTGCATTGAAGAGGTAAAGGGACAGGTGTTACACCTTCTGCGACTGCATGAGACCACATGGCATGAGTGACGGGAGAGGTGTTGGGTATAGTGGAGGAGTGGACTAGGTTATCCCAGAGGGAATGGTCTCTGCAGAATGCTGACAGAGGGAGTGAAGGGAAGATGTGTTTGGCGGTGGCATCACGCTGGAGTTGGTGAAAATGGCGGAGGATTGTGCTTTGCATGCGGAGGCTGGTGGGGTGAAATGTGAGGACGAGGGGGACTCTATCCTTGTTCTGGGAGGGAGGGGAGGGGGTGAGGGTCGTGGCGCGGGAGATGGACTGCACGCTGTTGAGGGCCCTGTCGATGACTGTAGATGGGAATCCACGGTTGAGGAAGAAGGAGCACATATTAGAAGCACCTCTTTGGAAAGTGGCTTCATCGGAACAAATGTGACGGAGGTGAAGAAGCTGAGAGAAAGGGATGGAGTCCTTACAGGATGTGGGGTGTGAAGAGCTGTAGTCCAGATAGCTGTGGGAGTCAGTGGGCTTGTTATGGATATTGATAGATAGTCTATTGCTGGAAATGGAGACAGGTCAAGGAAGGGAAGGGAAGTGTCTGAGATGGACCAGGTGAAGGCGATGGAGGGGTGGAAACTGGAAGTGAAGTTGATGAATTTTTCAAGGTCTGGACGAGAGCATGAAGCAGCACCAAAATAGTCATTGATGTACCGGTAAAGGAGTTGTGGGAGGGGACCTGGGTAGGCTTTGACAAAGGGTCATCTGGACTCGAAACGTCAGCTCTTTTCTCTCCGGACCAAATGCTGCCAGACCTGCTGAGATTTTCCAGCATTTTCTCTTTTGGTTTCAGATTCCAGCATTCGCAGTAATTTGTTTTTATCTCAATTCTTGAAAGATCAAGTGAAAGCCCAGGATCTTATTTTAATCCATCACCACTGGTGTGCACGACAAGTTAAAAATTCACCTGCGTCACAAAGTGTCAGAGGCAGTGCTTCCTACACAAGTTTTATTTTATATGTAAATTGAATTCAAGCACTGTGGAGTCAGGTTTTGGCAGCCTGCTGTCTTAACGCTGCAGGTGTAGGATTTAAAACTTGAGGAGGTTTCAGCAGTGCCATTCCGTCAACTTATACAAGTTGCAAGTCACTAATTCCTCTGATCAATGTTTTTATGATGCAGCCTTTCTTGAAAAGACATTTTAGGTTCAAAAGGAAGTATATTTTAGCACAAAACATCAATTCTGCAATCCAAACACTGATTTCCTCAAGTCAAAAGTCAAGCAAAAATGTTGAGAGAGCATCCTGCACAGCATTGAGTGTGGTCTGCACTCTAACAGAAAACCAAACCAAAACTAATACAAGATTAACATAGATTAGAATCCATGGAATGGCCAGTTCTGTGAGATAAAAATAGCTTTTAAAAAGCTGGTAACTGCTGAAGGTCAGATCAACAAGCCTTCCTTACTCAGAGCTGATTCACGCTGGATTGGGATATGCTTCCAAGGTGAAGGTCCCAGTTGAAATGCTCGGTCTTAGTTTCTCTTATCAAATATTGATTGGCTTTCTGTGCTTTTATTAAGTTTGGTGACTTCCAAGATTGTTGCTGGAATAATTTACTCTGTGAATGAATTCTGGTCTTCCACATTTTCATAAATCATTTTATCCAGAGCAGGGGAAAATATGCTGTGGATGGAATTAAGGGACGTCCAAGTCATTTTGGACACTTAACTCATTAATGTTAAGTAAGCGCAACAAGTGTGCTTTAGGCCTCACATGTAGCAAAATAGAAATGGATGCTGCATTAGTATGAACGAAGAAATAGTTTAACTTTATTTATTAGTGTCACAAGTGGGCTTACATTAACACTGCAATGAAGTTACTGTGAAAATCCCCTAGTTGCCACACTCCTGTTCGGGTACACTGAGGGAGAATTCAGCATGGCCAATCCACCTAACCAGCATGTCTTTCAGACTGTGGGCGGAAACAGGAGCACCCGGAGGAAACCCACGCAGAATGTGCAGTCTCTGCACAGATAGTGACCCAGCCCGGATTCAAAGCCAGGTCCCTGCACTGAGAGGCAGCAGTGCGAACCACTGTGCCACCCTAAAAAATATGGCACAATAATAGGTGTGACTGGAATTGGCTCTGCATCGTCACTGGTTCAGGCTGGAGGACAATTGACGACTGTTCCAAAAACATAAACAAATCTTTGTTTACATGAGCAATGGTAACCTGTGGTTGGCTCATTTACATTCACTTCAATGGCCCTTTCTCGAGGTACACACTAAGGTACAATTAAGGCTCTACAAGCCTCATTCCAGGGATCTAATAAAATGATTCATTTTGTGAAGAGATATTTAGCATTTACGATATTAGAACAACAGCAAAAATCTGCAGTGAACAGCAAAATCCCAATTTTATCATGTCTCTGTGGAAAGATATTGAGGAGAGGTGAAGTACTGTAAAACAGAGGGAGCAGATCACAATGCGCTCAAAAACAATCTGCTCTGATCCATGTTCTCTGACAGAGAGTAACACCTGCAAGGGATAACCCATTGGGAGGATGCAGAAACTCAATGCATTTAATCAGCAGTTAACTAAGAGTGCAGAACTTGCACTTATGCAGCAAGATTCACCCAACAAGACCCAGGTTTAGGCTTCCAGGGCGCACTGAAACCCGTTGGAGAAACTGTCGACCAGCTTGTTATTTAGTAATAGAATCACACTTCCATACAATTACTGCACAATAACCAGAAGTCATGAGCGAGAGAAAGAAAAATGCACCTAATCTGACTACAGTTACAAACAGAACTTAGCGGAACGGTAAGGAGTGGGGAGGGGGACAGGGGAGGGGGACAGGGGAGGGGGACAGGGGAGGGGGACAGGGGAGGGGGACAGGGGAGGGGGACAGGGGAGGGGGACAGGGGAGGGGGACAGGGGAGGGGGACAGGGGAGGGGGACAGGGGAGGGGGACAGGGGAGGGGGACAGGGGAGGGGGACAGGGGAGGGGGACAGGGGAGGGGGACAGGGGAGGGGGAGATGAGGAAGGGAGGAAGGAAGGAGGAAAACCAACATATTAACGTGCATGCTACTAGCTGTTATTATCAAACAATACTGGTGCAAAAGTTAAGAAAAACTGATGACAGCGAATGAGGTGATGCCTTGTGGTTGGAATGGAGCAAAATATAATAACATTAGAATTTCTCTCATTATTCTCTACGCTTTTTAACAAAGTTCAATGGACGATATTTTTCTCAGTCACACAGTGTCCAAAGGCACTCAAGAAGCTGCCATATTGATAGAGTCATAGAGCAATATAGCACGGAAACAGGCCCTTCAGCCTAACTAGTCCATGCCAGCCATGGTGCCCTCCCAGTGAGTCCCAATTGCCAGCGTTTGGCCTTTATCTCGCTAATCCTTTCCCGTTCATGTATTTATCCAAATGCTTTTTAAATGTTGTTATTGAACCTGCCTCAACTACTTTCTCTGGCAGCTCATTCCACACACACACCACCCTCTGCGTGAAGAAGTTGCCCCTCAGGTCTCTTTGAAATCTTTCCCCTCTCACCTTAAACCTATGCCCTCTAGTTTTCAATTCCCCTTCCCTGGGAAAAAGACTGTGGGCCTGATTTTGCCAAAACTTAGCGCCCGAAATCATGGTAAAGTTGGGCGCCGGGCCTATACTGCAATCTGCACCCGATTCCGAGCAGATCGTGGCTTTACCGACACTTGATTCGGTCACGGGTCCGGCCCGCACCCGAATCGGGCGGGCCGGCGATTTAAATGCATCTGCATGCATCTAAATCGACTTAATGAACTGCGCGCCCAACACTACCGTCAAATCCCACTTTACCGTCTTCTGGCCCGATCCGCGTCTGCGCTGTAACCGACCTGCAAAATAAAAGTCTGAAGTCGTCGCTGCAGCTTCCGAAGAGCGGGACAGAGCCTGCAATGGCTCTCTGACCCTCTAGTCCCGGGGGGGGGGGGGGGGGGGGGGGGTGTCCACTGCCAGTCTGCAGGCGATCCCTCCTCCCCACCGGAGGAACTAATCCCTCCTCCCGGAGTGGACATGCGGCCACGCCATCCCACAAGGATGAAGCGATTCCTCGCTAAGAAGATGAAGCAGAACCGGCCGATTCCACAGTGGATCCACATGAAAACCGGCTACAAGATCAGTACAAGTCCAAGAGGAGACACTGGAGAAGGACCAAGCTGGGCCTGTAAAGGGATACACCATCACTGGTACACTACCAGCCACAGCCATCTCTCCCGCTCTCTTGCCCCTGCAAGGAAGAGTAATCTGTGGCTGGTAGTGTACCAGTGATGGTGTATCCCTTTACAGGCCCAGCTTGGTCCTTCTCCAGTGTCTCCTCTTGGACTTGTACTGATCTTGTAGCCGGTTTTCATTCAGATCCACTGTGGAATCGGCCGGTTCTGCTTCATCTTCTCAGCGAGGAATCGCTTCATCCTGAAGGTTTTGTATGATGGCATGGCCGCACGTCCACTCCGGGAAGAGGGATTCGTTCCTCCGGTGAGGAGGAGGGATCGCCCGCAGAGTGGCAGCGGACCCCCCCCCGACCAGAGGATGACCATCAGAGAGCCGCTCTCTCCACTTTTTTTCTCTTTCGTGCCAGGGCGCGCTCTGTCAGATTTTTTTTTCGAACTGCGCATACGCAGTTCAGAGCTCCGAACGGTCCGCCAGCGCTAAGCCCCGCCCACAGCGCGGATCGGACTGGAGCTGGCAAAATGCGCATGGGCGGGCTGCAAAGAGGATTCCAGGCGCGGATCTATTTGACGCCCAGATTCGGCACTTGGACTCAAAATGATAAAATCAGGCCCGATGTGTGTTCATTCTATCAATGCCCCTCATCATTTTATAAACCTCAATAAGGTCACCCCTCATTCTCCTACGTTCCAAGGAATAAAGCCCTAGCCTGGCCAACCGCTCCCTATAACTCAAGCCGATTAGTCCTGGCAACATCCTCGGAAATCTTCTGTGCATTCTTTCCAGTTTATCAATGTCCTTCCTATAACAGGGTGACCAAAACTTCAAGTGCAGCCTCACCAATGACCTATAAACTGTAACATAATGTCCCAACTCCTACACTCAATGCCCTGATTGATGAACTAGTGTGCTAAACGCCTTCTTCACCACACTGTCTACCTGTGATGCTGCTTTCAACAAACTATGTGCTTGTACTCCTAGGTCCCTCTGTTCCTCAACTCTCCCCAGTCCCTACCATTCACTGTACAAGTCTTACCCTGATTTGACTTTCCAAAATGCAACACCTCACACTTATCTGTATTGAAATCCATTTGCCAACCCTCGGCCCACTTCCCTAACTGATCAAGATTCCCCTGTAATTTTTGATAACCTTCTTTGCTATCAATGATACCTCCTAATTTACTATCATCCACAAACTTACTGACCATGCCTTGTACATTCACATCCAAATCATTTATATAAATAGCGAATATCAAGGGTCCCAACACTGACCTCTGAGGCAACCACTAGCCACAGGCCTCCAGTCCCAGAAACAACCTTCGACCATCACCCTCTGCTTCCTACCATCGAGCCAATTTTCAATCCAATTTGCTAGCTCTCCCTGGATTCCATGTGACCTAACCTTCCAGACAAGCTTGCCATGCGGGACCTTGTCAAAGGCCTTGCTAAAGTCCATATAAACAACATCTATTGCCCGATCCATCCTCTTGGTTACCCCTTTGAAAAACTCTAAAAGATTAATCAGATATGACTTCCCACAAACAAAGCTGTGCTGACTATCCCTAATTAGATCTTAATGATCCAAATGTAACTTACCCACCACTGATGTCAGCCTTATCAGTTTGTAATTCCGTCTTTGCTATCCTTCTTAAACAAGGGAACAACATTAGCCACCCTCCAGTCTTCTGGAACTTGGTCAGTGCAAAGGGATGAAGCAAATATATTTTTGCAAGGGCCTCTGCAATTTCTTCCCTAGCCTCCCATAAGATCCGAGGATGCACTTGATCAGGCCAAGGGGATTAATGCCCCTTAATGTGCTTTAAGGCTGCAGACACCTCCTCCCTAGTAATATGCACGTGGCCCAAATATTCACCACTTGTTTCCCTCATTTCTTTAGCACCCATGATGTTTTCCAAAGTAAACACCGAGGAGAAATATTCATTAAAAATCTCACCCATCTTCTGTGGCTCCACACACAGACGGCTATGCTGATCTTTAAGGGGACCTATTCTCTCTGTAGCCATCCTTTCACTCTTAATATAGCTATAGAACCTCTTTAGATTTTCTTTAACCTTACCTGACATCCATCTCATACCCTGTTTCTCCTTCCTGATTTCCCTCTGATGTTTTTTTATTCATAGAATTCATAGAAACCCTACAGCACAGAAAGAAGACATTCGGCCCATCGAGTCTGCACCGACCACAATCCCACCCAGGCCCTATCCCTACATATTTTACCCACTAATCCCTCTAACCTACGCATCTCAGGACACTAAGGGCAATTTTAGCATGGCCAATCAACCTAACCCGCACATCTTTGGACTGTGGGAGGAAACCGGAGCACCCGGAGGAAACCCATGCAGACACAAGGAGAATGTGCAAACTCCACACAGACAGTGACCCAAGCCAGGAATCGAACCCAGGTCCCTGAAGCTGTGAAGCAGCAGTGCTAACCACTGTGCTACCGTGCCGCCCTAATGTGTAATAAAATGTGTACTCTTACACTTTTTATAGTCATTGAGGGATTCACTTGTCCCCGATTGCCTAAACCCAATGTATGCTTCCTTCCTTTTCCTGACCAGAGCCTCAATGTCCCTCGTCAGCTAGGGGTCCCAAAACTTGCCAGCCTTTCCCTTCATCCTAACAGCAATGTACTGCCCCTGGACTCTTGATATCACACTTCTAAAAGCCTTCCATTTGCCAGTCATTCCTTTCTCATCAAACAGACTCACCCAATCGACCTCTGCTAGATCTTGCCTAATGCCCCCAAAATTGGCCCTGCTCCAGTTTAACCTGTGGACCCGTCCTATCTTTTTCCATAACTATTTTAAAACTGATGGTGTCATGGTCACTGGACCCGAAGAATGACACTTCAGTCACTTGTCCTACCTTGTAGGAGGTCCAGTGTTGCAACCTCCTGAGTATGGCCCTCTATATTGACTCAGGAAGCTTTCTTGGACGCATTTAACAATTTCCACCCCGTCCAAGCCCTTTGCACTCAGGGTGGCCCAGTCAATACTGGGGAAATTAAAATCTCCAACTAATATTATCCTATTATTCTTACAACTATTTGCAATCTCTCTACACATCCTGCTCCTTTAGTTCCCCGCTGGCTATTGGGGGGTCTATAATACAGTCCCATCAGAGTGGCTATCCCTTTCTTGTTTTTAAGTTCTATCCATTTGGCCTCATTTGTTGAACCCCAAAAAATATCGTCTTTAAGGACTGTTGTCATGCCCTCCCTTTATCAAAATGGCAACTCCCCTCTCCTCACCTCTGTCACATCTGTAGCATCTATATCCTGGAACATTGAGCTGCCTGTCCTGCCCTTCTCTCAGCCATGTTTCTGTACAGTTATGGTGATAATATCCCAGTTCCCAGAGCCAATCCACGCTCTGAGCTCGCCACCTTACGCATGAAAATAAATGCAGTTTAAACCAGAATTATTTTCTCTCCCTTTACAGTGCCCCTGGCCATCCCGAATACTAAACTCTCTCTCATTGGCTACTGTATTCTCCCCTGACGTCTCGTTGGCCCCTCTCCTGCAAAACTAGTTTAAACCCTCCTGTGTAGCACCAGCAAATCTCCCCCCAAGGATACTGGACCCCCTCCAGTTCAAGTGCAACCCGTCTCTTTTGTACAGGTCACCTCTATCCCAGAAGAGATCCCAATGATCCAAGAAGCTAAATCCCTGCCCCGTGCACCAGCTTCTCAGTCATGCATTCATCTGACCTATCTTTCCATTTCTGTCCTCACTGGCATGTGGCACTGGGAGTAATCCGGAGATCACTACCCTGGAGATCCAGCTTTTTAACTTCTTACCTAACTCCCTTATACTCATTCCTTAGGATCTCGCCCCTTTTTCCATTCATGTCACTTGTACCAGTGTGTATAATGATCTCTGATTATTCACCCTCCCCCTTCAGAATATTCTGCAACTGCTCAGAGGCATCCTCGACCATATAATAAACCACATTCGTGGCCACACAGGCAGAATGAAGGTTTGGGTTTAACTGTTAAGGGCAATCGTTCTCCTGAGGGTCCCTGCAGGTTTGAGTCAATAACAAACCATATCAGTATAAGGAATTCTTACACTGAGTTTACTTCCCAGCCGGGGTTATTCAATATTTATATTCTATTTTGAAACTAGAACATAAGAACCAATAAAAAAAACTACAACAACCTTAATTTGCTGATCCATTCAAGGTCCATAATTGAAACGTTTAAAAAATAATTAATGTAAATGGGAGTTAGAGCACTTGGGGCTTTGTGTTGTACTAAAGATCCTTCACTGTAGTGTATACAATGTAGAAGACACGTGTTACAATGGGTTTTCATATCTGATGGATTCCAGTCTCGGGTTGGCTTGTCGCAGTCAAGGTGCCTAGTTTACAATGGCAAGAAAGCATTTTTTCTGGTTGTATCACAGCTTATTATGGCTCTTCCTCTGCCCAAGACCGCAAGAAACTACAAAGGGTCATGAATGAAGCCCAGTCCATCATGCATACCAGCCTCCCATCCATTGACTCTGTCTACACTTCCCACTGCCTCAGAGGGGCATCAATGGATTCCTACTACCAGGCTACCAATGGGTGCAGATAAAATGGTGGCACCAGGTAACAGGAGCACTGAGAAATCTTTCATCATAGGCACTCGTGGAGCGCAACAGCTGGCTATCTAACTACTGCAGGAAAGTCAATTATGTGACGCAGAAGGGTCAAGGAGAGGAGTGTGTGTTTGAGTGTAGGTTTTCCTCTAGGTTCAATGAAAATAAATAAATGAATACTATTCAAAACAATCACACGCTTTGGATTCTTACAGTTTAAAATTGCTTCAAACTTACTTTTTCTTTAGCCTTCGGTCCCTCTCCGCTTGTGTTCCCAGCTTGCCGAGAGTAAGGGAGTCCTGGATGCCCATTTCTGTATCCAATATACCACCTAGTTAACAATAAAGGGATACTGAGGAAAACATTGATCTTCTCCTCACTTTAATCCAAAGTTTCAATCATTAAAAAATAAAAGTCTGATTCCTACATTTACAGATAGAATAAAACACAAAGAGATGCAACCAGACATATGATGTTACAACAGTACTTCACTTTAGCCTCTACTTTCTCAGGGGACTAAGGAAATCTGGCACGTCCATTACAATACTCACCAATTTTTACAGATGCACCACAGAAAGCATCCTTTCCGGATGTATCACCGCTTGGTATGGCTTCTACTCTGACCAAGACCGCAAGAAACTACAAAGAGTTGTGAATGCAGCCCAATCCATCACACAAACCAACCTCCCATCCATTGACTCTGTCTACACTTCCCGCTGCCTCAGAAAAGCAACCAGCATAATTAAGGACCCCGCACACCCCAGACATTCTCTCTTCCACCTTCTTCCATCGGGAGAAAAGGTACAAAAGTCTGAGGTTACGTACCAACCGACTCCAGAACACCTTCTTCCCTGCTGCCATTAGACTTTTGAATGGACCTACCTGGCATTAAACTGATCTTTCTCTACCTCCTAGCTATGACTGTAACACCACATTCGGCACTCTCTTCTTCCCTTCTCTATGAATGGTATGCTTTGTCTAAATAGCGCGCAAGAAACAATACTTTTCACTGTATGTTAATACATGTGACAATAAATCAAATCAAAAATCAAATATTTACATTAGAGAGTGCAAGTGCAAGGGCAGGGGGGCTGGAACGAGAGACAGGCCTGCAAAAGGGAGAATAAATATTCTATGGTCCAAAAGATGCAACCAAAAGAAAACTCCTCCCATTAGGTTAACTGATTTACCCATTGTGTAAAGCTGGCTCCCATTACTTCTAAGTACTTGTGAAATAAACACTCTCCTTCCAGTAGTTAGATTCTTGAACTATCCGATTACATCACTTTAAATCATTACCAAAAAAGTTCAAACTCAACAAATTAAAACCACTTCTCTCCCATTAAGCTCATGCACAGAGTGCATCATTTAAATTGTTAATAACAGAAAATGTTGAATGCATAAAGCAGACCGTTTATATTGTTCCTACTTACCAAAGTAACCATATCCTAGGAGGAGAAAAGAAAATAATATGTAGATTTACTTATATGCAAAATATACAGTTTAATTCTTCAATATTATTTTAAATATTAACAATTTTATTCTTGCATGCAGATATAATGCCCGGTATACTCAAGGTCCAGCATGAAGATTGGATAAAACTGTGGGTACCACTGGCAGAAACATTTTCCTGATCCCAGTTTCTCTTGCAATTCCCTCTCCCTGCTCTTTTTCGGGTAAATGCTATGTATTATTAATGGCACGCCATTCCCATTGTTATTGGAGGCTTTTTAGCGCCATCCCCACATACAAATCTCAACCATGAGGACGGCTGGTCTATTCAACTGTGAAAGGCATCACAGCTTGGTGCAAATGCACCCTCACAAGATGTCCACATCTGCACATTTTCCAATGGAGGGCACCAAACAGTGATCAGGAGTGTAAAGTCTGGTGACGTTTTCTGATCCCTCACTTAGCAAAGTAATACAGCAACCAATCCTAACTCCAGACCATCTTTTGAGCTGAGATCAGTTAATTCGCAAAAAGAACTGAACCAGCGATCTCGCCGGCCTGCATCACTTAAAATCACAATCAAAAATGAGGAGCGCAGCAGTTTAACAAAGAGAGATAGAAGGCACAAGATTAGAAAGGGATCTGAAGAAAATCTTACTGAAGACATCAGTTTAATATTTTAGAACTGATATTGATCGATTTTTGTCAGATAAGGCTATAAAGGAATATGGATCCAGGTGGGAATGTAAACTGTGAGGGGGACACAAAAGGGTTGCAAAGAAATACTGGCAGATTAAGTAAGTGGGCAACAGAGTGGGAGACATAATGTGGGGAAAGTGAGGCTATTCGTTTTGGTAGGAAGGATATAATTTTTTTTTAAAGTGACATGAAATTTCTAAATGTTAATGTTCAGGGAGACGAGGGTGTAGAAACACTGTTAGCATGCAAGAGCAGCAAGCCAACCAATAGGAAGGCAAATGGCATGTTGACCTTTATTCCAAAAGGATTGGAATACAAGAATTAGAAGCCTTGCGACAATTGTCCAAGGCTTGGTTTGACCACACCTGCACAGTTTTGTTCTCTATATCTATGGAAGGATGTACTTGCCTTGGTACAACAAAGGTTCATTATATTCTTCCCTGGGGTGAGAGTCATCCTATGATATAGGCTGCTAAATTGGGCACTCTAAAATTTTGAAAATTGAGAGGTGATCTCATTGGAACTTATTCTGAAGTCTCCAGAATCACAGTCTTCAGTCACTTTGATTCACTTTGCATGATATCAAGAAACATTGATGGCACTGGATGCATCAAAGTCTATGGGCCCTGACAATATTCCAGCAATAATATAGAAGACTCGTGCTCCAGAACCTGCTGGGCCCTTTGCCAAGCTACTCCAGTACAGTTACACAACTGACATCTACCCAACAATGTGGGAAATTGCCCAGGCATGTCAAAAAGCAGGACAAATCCAACTCATCAGTCTATCCTCGATCATCAGCAAAGTGATGACAGGGATTGTGGACAGTGCTATCAGACGGTACTGTTCAGAAATAACCTGCGCATCTTTGCTCAGAATGGGTTCTGCCAGAGTCACTCAGCTCCTGACCTCATTACAACCTTGATACCAAAACAGAGAAATCAGCCGAATTCCAGAAGGCAGGTAAGAGTGACTGCCCTCAATATCAAGGCAGCATTTGAGTGTTTCATCGAGAAGCTCCAGCAAAACTGGAGTCAATGTGAATCGGGAGAAATTCTCCACTGGTTGGAGTCAAGCCTGGCACAGAGGAAGATGGTTGTGGTGGCTGGGGGTAAATCATTTAAGCTCCAGGAAATCTCCTCAGGGCAGTGCCTTAGACCCAACCATCTTCAGCTGCTTCATCAATGACCTTCCTTCCATTATAAGGTCAGAAGTGTGGATGTTTGCTGATGATTGCACAATGTTCAGTACCATTCTCATCTCCCCAGATACTGAAGCAGTCCATGTCCATACGCAGCAAGGCGTGGACAACATCCAGACTTGGGCTGACAAGTAGCAAGGAACATTCGCGCCACACAAGTTCCATACAATGACCTTCTCCAACAAGAGAGAATCCAACCATTTCCCCATGACATTCAATGCATCACCATCACTAAATTCCCCCACTATCATCCTGGACGTTACCATTGACCAGAAACTGAACTGGACTCGCCATATAAATACTGTGGCTACAAGAACGGGTCGGGGCTGGGAATTTTGTGGTGAGTAACTCACCTTCTGACTCCCCAGAGCCTGTCCACTACCTGTCCACAAGGCAGAAGTCAGGACTGTGGCGGAATACTCTCCACTTGCCTGGGTGAGTGCAGCTCCAAACTCTTTGGGTCTAAGTGGTCTTAGAAGGACAAGGGCAGCAGATACATGGGAACACCCCCAACCCGCAAGTTCCCCTCCAAACAACACACCTCCCAGCTTGGAAATATATCACTGTTCCTCTGCAGTTGCTGGGTCAAAATCCTGGAACTCCCTTCCTAACAGCACTGTGGATGTAACTACATGGACTACAGCAGTTCAAGCGGGTAGCTCACCACCACTTACTCAAGGGCAATTAAGGATGGGCAATAAATGCTGGTCTAGCCAGCGACGCCCACATCCCATGAAAGAATAAACAAACTTCTGATGGGGTTTGACAGGGTTGACACTGAGAGATTGTTCTTCTTCACTAGAAGGGGGCACAGTCTCAGGACAAGGGTTTGATCATTTAAGAATGAGATGAAGAGAAGTTTCTTCAGTGAGACTGTTGTTAATCTTTGCAATTCTCCCTGAAGTTCATGGCTGCTCCACTGTTGAGGCTCAGGTAAATACAATTTTGTTCCCTCATTAAATGTCGAGATATGAGGAGCAGGCAGGAAAGTGGGATTAAGGTAGAAAATCAACCAAGGTTGCACTGAATGGCAGAGCAGTCTTGAGGGGCTGAATGTCCGACTCCTGCTCTATTTCTTATGTTCTCACGAAAGGAAGTGACTCAAAGAATGGCTTTCTTCTGTTCCTATAATTCATTAACATATCCAATGTATTGTACATTTGTCAGTGACTGATGCGAGTGTCACAATGAACACATTGTACTAACCTAAACATATTGGCAAATACATGCCAGATTGAGCACACAGTTATTCTACTTCAGTGAGATAAAGATCGCAGAGAAGAAAGGCATTTAAACAGTGCCAAGTTACAAAAGTGGACAGATTTGTACCAAGCTATGTCAGACCTTTTTAACAACTTACATAATGAAACAGGAACTGTACTCAGTACAGAATTGAATTAAACTTTTTTTATTTCTAGTAAAAATACTGATTTTCCGACACTGGGCTCTATTTATAACCTCAGAAACTATGAATGCAACAATTCAGAATTTCATCAAGTTAAAATGCGTTGAAAAGAGAAAAATCCAATTAAATATAGAGCCTCTCACCCCCTGAACAAGGCAAAGGTTTGTTTCTTAGGCAGCTGGGGACAGGTGTAGCAAAACACCAGTGTCACGCACATCATCAGGGCAAAAGGTTAAAACTAAGGACAGCTTAACATGAATCAAGGTGAAAGGTCACAGTTGTCAAATTCGAATAGTATTCCGTCAGAGCAATTACACCAGTCCCACCTCCCCATGCCCCGGTTTCAATATCCCAACAGACCGATGGGGATCCTCTCATTCGCCGAGACAGATAGAACCCATAGAATCCCTACAGTGCAGCATGCGACCACTTGGCCCATTGATTCCGCACTGACTCTCCAACAGAGCATCCTATCCAAGCGCTGTATCCATGATCCCACATATTTACCCCACTAATCCCCGTAACCGACGCATCTTGGGACACTAAGGGGCAATTTAGCATGGTCAATCCACCTAATCTGCACATCTTTGGACTGTGGGAGGAAACGGGAGCACCTGGAGGAAACCCACGCAGACACGGGGAGAACATGCAAACTCCACACAGACAGTGACCCAAGGCCGGAATTAAACCCAGATCCCTGGCGCTGTGAGGCAGCAGTACTAACCACTGTGCTGCCAGCCAATGCTACTTACAGAGGGAAAACATAGCCAGCCCGATCCTCCTTCCATTATTTTGTTTTACAAACTGGCTTGACAGTGGTCCAATATTAATGGATGTACTGAGAGGATAGCAACTTATTTCATTTACTCTTAGGTTCCCCAATCTTGTCCCTGCCTCTATTTATTGATATACTGCTTCACAGATGTTTGTTGTGTCCTACTCAGGTGAGCATTATTCCTGCACGTGTTTTAACAGCCACGGTTAGCAGGTGTTCAGACATACAGGGCAGTTTGATATTCTGTATACACTTCCAGCAGGAGCAGCAACCCTTGCTGCTTTTCCCTTCTTGAATACAATGACCAGGAAGTCAGCTGAATCCCACTGCCCCCTTCCTGGCTAAGAGAATTGCCTTCAATCACACCGAACCTTCCTGGTTTATGTGACTCAGTTATACACTGAAAAAACTCATCGACATTTAATGCACTTTTTGAAAAGCAGTTGGACGTACCGTGGACTGAAGCCATTTCCTTTCCGAGCTGGCCCAGGCGCGCCTTCTCCTTCTTCCCAAACAAGCGGCCGATAGACGATTTGATGCCCTTTTTCTTTGAGCCTTTGTGCAGTGAGTCTTGGCTGCTATTGTTGCTGCTGGGATTGCTAGCCAGCTCCTCGGCTGTCAATGTGCTGAGGAGCAACACGACAATAGCGATCAAAAACAAAGCTAATCAGGAGGCGGTACATCACACACTGAAATGAAACCTCTTATACACAAGGAGAAATCATTGATAAGCTGCTTCCACTTTTAATCGATTCTGCATCCAAAGGTTTGCGATTCAATATTATTAATCCTATTATAACCTGTTAAACTAGAAGACGCTTAAAAACCTCCTAGGTTTTTGAGATCAATGAGTATTGCAGGTGTCTGTCACAGTACATGTTCAAACTAAAAGTCAACGTCGCATCTGGCCTTGGAGAAGATGTAGATTGCTCAGAATGATACCAGGGCTGATAGATTGTACAGACTGGGTTTGAGCACAGGAGATTCAGACTCAATGACGCATTTAAAGAATTTGATAGCATCAATAGGGAGTACTGTAAGGGACGGAGGAAAATTTGTGGGGAAGACATTTACCAGTGTTCTTTGTCCCTTGTGGGTTTCAGTGTCCTGTTTGCCGGGCGGGTGCTGTGAACAGGATACTGTTGGTTGAGTGATGTGGGCTGGGCCAATGGGATTGCTCTGGAGGCGGGAGGGAAAAAAAGGCGCCAGGAAGTGAAGCAGCTGCAGAGCTGAGGAGGGAGTGTGCAGAAGAGGGACAGCCACGTTTTTGGAGGGAAGCTTTTCAGAGGCAGTAAAAAGTCAGTTCGAAGTGAATCTTTCTCAGGTAGAACTGCTTGGTTTTTCATGACTGCCGAGGAGGACAGCCTTCAGCGCACTAGACCTGGGTTACTGCACAGATAGCTCGCGGCACCTCTGCCTCGTGTGCTTGCTCCATCATCTTCCCTCTCGTAGACCCGTCTGGACTGTGTATGTGTCGGGGTTAAGTGAGTACTATCAGACAGGAACGGTAACAGAATGTGGTTTTCTTCAGGTGTGCACCAACGGATGGGCCCCAACGTTTAAAATTCAAAGTGCTTGGTGATATTCTGAACATTTCTCAGGTTGAAACTGTTAATTGGAAAATCTTCAGATGGGATTCTTTACTTGTTTATATCTGCTAATTATATTTGTTAATACATTTTTTTGTTATTCCGTTTACCTTGTTATTCCGAACCTTTTCTCATTATAAGGTTTATCTTAATAACATTTTTGGAGGCACCGCGCTAAACATACTCAAATCCTTTCCATGCAAGCCTGTACTGGCATTTATGGGTAAACAGGAAATTTAGCCAGCTCACCATCAACTGCTAGGAATTCAGGATCCTGTAAATCGAACAGTTAAATAGTAGCCCCATCTAGTGATCAGCAGGGGGTTACACTACTTTCTCTGCTGGGGAGTTCAGGAAAAAGGGGGCATGAATCTTAAAGTTAGAGCTGGTCTATTCGGTGACAGTCAGCAAGATTTTTCTTACACAAAGGACAGTGGAAATCTGGAGCTCTCATCCTCGTTCCGCCCCCCCCCCCCCACACACACACTCGCAAGTCCTGGCTAACGCAATTGAAAATTTAAGAACTGAGATTTATAGATTGTTAGGCAAAGATATAAAGGGAGATGGAATCAAAGTTGGTAAACTGAGTGGCAGTACATATCTATCAGCCATTATCTAATGGGATGTTGAAACCAGCTCCATAGAATCCATAGGTGATACCACCACCAAACACATCTTCCCTTCACTCCCCTCTGTCAGCATTTCACAGAAACCATTCCCTCCAGGATAACATAGTCTACTCCTCCACTATACCCAACACCTCTCCCGTCACCCATGGCACCTCTTTCAATTTGGTCTATTGCATTCGCTGCTCCCAATGTGGTCTCCTCTATATCGCAGAGACCAAGCGTAGACTGGGTGATCGTTTGCTGAGCACCTTCAGTCTGTGCGCAATCAGGACCCTGACCTTCCGGCTGCTGCCATTTTAACACACGATGCTGCTCCCATGCCCACATGTCTGTCCTTGGCTTGCTGCAATGTTCCAGTGAAGCTCAACACAAACTAGAGGAGCAGCATCTCATCTTCCAGCTGGCACTTTACAGCCTTCCGGTCTCAACATCGAATTCAACAACTTCAGATGATTTGCTCTAAGCCACCTCGACCCCCTTTGTTTTCATTCCATTTTATTAAATTTTTTACTGTTCTCTACCTTTTATTTCTTTATGGCCTTTCTTCGTTTTTCTTCTCCCCCCCCCCATTTTTTCCCCCTTCTTCATCCCCCTTCCCTTACCTTTTCTCCTCCCCTTCCCCTTTTCTACATTCTACCTCTGTCCCATTCCACCCCCCACTCCCCTCCCCAACATCTCCATCTGTCACAGCTTACAGCTGCTCTGCCGTTTGGCCATTCACACCCTTTATTCTCTCTATGGGCTGCCATTAGCAGCCTTTCCCCTGGTTTCTATGGCTGTGACTCATCTTTCATTCCCTCCCCCTGCAGTATAAATATCTCCCACTTTCTGTGCCTTTTAGTTTTGACAAAGGGTCGTCTGGACTCAAAACATCAGCTCTTTTCTCTCCTTACAGATGCTGCCAGACCTGCTGAGCTTTTCCAGCATTTTCTCTTTTGGTTTCATATTCCAGCATCCGCAGTAATTTCCTTTTTTCAAAGAATGACTGGGCTATTCCTGTCCTGAAGTAATAAACGGAATTCCACTGCTGCTTCCCGTATCGCCCCCAGTGAAGCTGGACCCATGGATATTTGACCTACAACTAACACTCTCCCATCTAGAAGTCTCACACCAGGTTAAAGTCCAACAGGTTTATTTGGAATCACGAACGTTCGGAGCACTGCTCCTTCATCGGGTGAGTCACTCACCTGATCAAGGAGCAAAGCTCTCAAAGCTCGTGATTCCAAATAAACCTGTTGGACTTTAACCTGGTGTTGTGAGGCTTCTTACTGCGCCCACCCCAGTCCAACGCCGGCAACTCCACTCTCCCATCTAGACAGAGGAAAGTGACATGAAACTCAAATCCATGGAACTGGGGAAAAACAAAAAACTGCCTTCTAAATTCATCCGGATTTGGCAAGAGGGACAAAATCTGCAGACCTCTAAAAAACAACGAGGCACGATTTAAGGCTTAAACCACAACAGTTGGACAAGAGGGCAGACGTTCTAGCAACTTGAGATTGATTTTAGGAGATGCTTCACAGCCAGACACGTGGGAATTCAATCAGCCTCATCAGAAGGCTTACCAACTTTCTACTTTATGGATTGAATGTCATTCTTATTGTCCCTCTGCCTTGTCAATTTTAGTGTTTGGCGTACTCTTGATTGGAAACAGTTTCGCACTATTTACTCTGTTCATATCCCTCAAGATCTTGAACATCTCTATCAAGTCTCCTCGCAGTCTCCTTTTCTCCAAGGAAAACAGACACAACCTCTCCAATTTATCCTCATAGCTACCGTTTTTTATCCCTGGAGTCAGTCATTCTTATCATGTCACATGTACTCTCTCCAATGCCTTCATATCCTTCCTCAACGATGGCACCCAGGACTGGACACAGTACTCCAGATGAGGCCCAATTTATACAAGTTCAATATGACCTCCTTACTTTTGTACTCAGTACCTCGAGCAATAAATCTGAAAGGATTCTTTGCTTTTGTTTTTTGTTAACTTTCCAACACTCCTGTGATTTGATTTGGGATGTTTTACGATGTTTAAAGATGCCAGATAAACAAGTTGTTTTTGTTTCCTTCCTGAAATTCTGGTTCTAAAAGCTGTTTACAATTCAAATGTCACCAAGATAGACTGCGACAAACTGTTAAAAGACCATTTTAGAATTCACAGGCGCTTCCTGAGACTAACTGGAGGAGGAAATCATCCCTTGCATTCACACCTGAATAAATTATGCAAATAAAGGATTTTTGAATAAGTCTGTGGTATAGAGGAAGCAGATTCCTTTCAGCCAGGGTTCAGTCATCAGCATTCACACCTCCACCAAAGTCACAGGTTTCTGGGTTCAAGTCCCACTCCAGGGCTTGAGGTCACCAATTAAGAGTGATGCCCCAGTGCAGTACTGAAGGAGTGCGGCACTGTCGGAGGTGCTGTCTTTCAGATGAGATGTTGAACTCAGACCCCACCTGCCTGTCCTGCTGGATGCAAAAGATCCCATGGAACTATTTTAAAGAGGGGCAGAGAGGTTACACACTACCAAAATTTATCCCTCAATCAACATCACAAATCGTAGTCTCCCAACACCAGATTAAAATCCAACAGGTTTATTTGGTAGCACGAGCTTTCGGAGCACTGCCCCTTCATCAGGTGCAGAAAGAGACCATTTGGTCCATCAAATAAAAGTTTATTTATTAGTGTCGCAAGCAGGCTTACATTAACACTGCAGAGAAGTTGCTCTGAATATCCCCTAGTCACCACACTTCAGCGCCTGTTCGGTTACACTGAGGGAGAATTTAGCATGGCCAATGCACCTAACCAGCACGTCTTTCGGACTGTGGGAGGAAACCCGAGCACCCGGAGGAAACCCATACAAGCAAGGGGAGAACGAGATCTGGATAGGTTCTCTGAAAGAGCATGCCACCTAAGCTCTCCCTCTTCCCTATCCCCATAATCTCACACATTTACCATGGCTAATCCACCTAACCCGCATATCTTTGGAGTGTGGGAGGAAACTGGAACACCTGGAGGAAACCCACGTAGACACGGGGAGAATGTGCAGACTCCACACAGTCACCCGAGGCCGGAATCGAACCCGGGTCTCTGGTGCTGTGAGGCAGCAGCTCTAACCACAGTGCCACCGTGCCGCCCTTAACCACTGTGCCACCGTGCTGCCCTTAACCACTGTGCCACCGTGCCGCCCTTAACCACTGTGCCACTGTGCCGCCCTTAACCACTGTGCCACCGTGCTGCCCTTAACCACTGTGCCACCCTTAACCACTGTGCCACCGTGCCACCCTTAACCACTGTGCCACCGTGCCACCCTTAACCACTGTGCCACCGTGCCGCCCTTAACCACTGTGCCACCGTGCCGCCCTTAACCACTGTGCCACCGTGCCGCCCTTAACCACTGTGCCGCCCTTAACCACTGTGCCACCGTGCACCCATTCGGTATCTAGCTTATTGTCATACAGCTGATATTGTAACTCCAGTTGGGAGAGGTCAGGGGGGTATGCTGCATCTCTAGCACTGCTGTGCTTCTTCAATTTCATTTGCTTCTGGGATTGTTTTTTAAAATGTGAAACATGATTTAACAAGATGCAAATCTCCTTACCCTCGACCTTCTTCTTGGCTGGTTGACTGGAGTGAATGTGCCAGCTTTTCCAGCCTCATGGTCCTTGGAGAGGAAGGAGGGGATGTTTCACATCTGATTGTGGTTTTATCTTCACGGTTCTCATCCCTTGTCACTGACGACTAAAGCACATATTGAGAGGTAAACAGTGTAGTGACAGAATCGTTGCCCTGGCAACTCCATCAAATAATTCAAAAGCAACAAAACAACAGGCGAATTATAGCACTTTTCATGCAAGCAGTCCTCCATTATTTTCTTCTAACTTATAACACAGACTCCATTTAATCCTGGGGTAACTGTGGAGTGGAGAGATTACAATAGCATGTATCTGAACTGTCGGTGTAGACAGTAGTAGAAGACTTAGATGAGATGCTAAAAAGCATGTTGTTTTTTTAATTCATTTAAGATATGTGGGCATCACTGGCTCTGCCACCATTTATTGCACTCCCCTAATTGCCCTTAAAAAGGTGAGCTTCCTTCTTCAACCGCTGCAGTCCATGTGGTGTAGGTAGACCCACAATGCTGTTAGGGAGGGAGCTCCAGGATTTTGACCCAGCGACAATGAAGGAACAATGATATATATCCAGATGGGAAGTGACATTGAGGGGAACTTCCAGGTGGTGGTATTCCCATCGTTTGCTGCCCTTGCCTTTCAGAAGGTAGTGGTCGTGGGTTTGGAAGATGCTGCCTAAGAAGCCTTGGTGAATTACTGCGGTGCATCTTGTAGATGGTACACCCCGCTGCAACCATGCATCGGTGGTGGAGGGAGTGAATGTTTGTGGATGGGGTAGCAATCAAGCGGGTTGCTTTGTCCTGGGTGGTGTCAAGCTTCTTGTTGGAGTTGCACCCATCTAGACAAGTGGGGAGTATTCCATTGCATTCCTGACTTGCGCCTTGCAGATGGTGGAGAGGTTTTGGGGAATTAGGAGGTAAGTTACTCTCTGCATAATCCTCAGCCTCTGACCTGCTCTGGTAGCCAGAGTGTTTATATGGCTGCTCCAGTTCAGTTCCTGGTCAATGGTAACCCCAGGATGTTGGTAATGGGAGATTCAGCAATGGTGATGGCATTCTATTGTCAAGGGGCGATGGTTAGATTTGCTCTTACTGGAGATGATCATTGCCTGGCACTTGGTGTGGGCGTGAATGTTAGTTGCCATTTGTCAGCCAAGTGCTTCGTTTACCCAAGTGGTTCTGCGAAACCGCGACTGCCGGCGGGATTCCCAGGCTGAGGAGATTTGGAAATATCAGCCAAGTTCACACTCCCAGCTGCTTGCCATTGACCCTTGGGATGTACTTCTGCACGCTCTAATTTCCTTCTCTATGAATAGTATGCTTTGTCTGCATACCACGCAAGAAACAATACTTTTTACTCTGTGTTAATACATGCGACAATAATAAATCAAATCAAATGTAAGGTGTCGGGGGAAGGCAGATCAAGCTTCGAGAGTCATACACCTTGCATTTCCTTTCGAAGCACGGTCATTTGGGTGAGGTTGCCGCTAAATAATTGCCCCCTTAATGCAGAATTCTACCCTGGCATGAGTCACCAAGAGATGAGCATAACAAAGGAAGGAAATAAATCAGGAGGGAATCTACCAATATAAATGTGTCCATCAGTTCTATTTACCTTCCGACGGTGTTTCCTTAAATCGCTAGGCTGAACATCGGTTGCAAGAGAGAGGAGAGAAAGACAATCAGTGAGGTACGGGATACACAAGGGCACCAACTCAGGCTTGTGGGGAGCAGTGACATTGACTCCCTATCTGAGGAGCCCCCTGCCAGCAGGACAGCAGTAATATCAGGGAGTGAGATTTCTATGAGGAATCAGTTGGAAAGTCCACATCCACAACAAGCCCCGATTCAGATTCTTTCCAATCTGCAAAGTGGCCCATCAGTGGAGCCGCTCCCTCAATTTTGCAATCGGGGGCATAAACCATGAGCGATCAAAGCTGAGGAATAAAGCTGAAAACACTTGGTATCGGGATGCACATCACGCGTACTGCCTGGTGTGCTCTCGATTTCAGATCATTAGTCGCAAGTGACTTCTGGCTTCTGTTTTTTACTGAGGTGGAAATCCTGCTAAAACTGTGCTTAAACAGCAAGGAAATTGAGCTGGGCATGTGGAAAGGCTGATGCAGACAAAATTGAGGCTGACGTATTCTGGGATAATGGATCTTTTTGTTGGTGACAATTCACCGCTGCTTCATACTGTTATAAGACCATAAGATGTAGCAGCACAATGAAACCATTCGATCCACCGAGTCTGCTCTGCCTGTCGATCATGGCTGATATGTTTCTCATATATTGATACTGTTAACCTCAGTAAACCATACAAGCCATTTTCCCCTTGGTTATTCCGTGCTACTTAAATAAAAACATTCAACCTATCAAAACAATCTGAAATATTTGATGAAAATCTTCACTATTTCAACAGGTTTATTTGGAATCACGTGCTTTCAGAGCGTTGCTCCTTCCTCAGGTGAGCAGCGCTCCAAAAGATCGTGATTCCAAATAAACCTTTGGACTTTAACCTGGTGTTGAGGAATTTCTTACTGTGCCCACCCCAGTCCAATGCCAGCATCTCCACATCTTTACTATTTCATCACTTCCTATTATGAATACATAAAGGTGGTGATAATATATATTTTTCTAATTCCATATTAATTTTTAAATAGAAACTATAAAGACATTTACTCCTTTGTCCCTCCATCTGGAAGCCACAATTTCATTTCACGCTGGAGTGACTTGCTTCACCTATTTGGATGAGGCTTCCTGTTTATAGCAAGAACATGTGAAAGTATAGATTTAGCACTGGTAGGTGCACATCGTAGATTCTCTTTCAGTTCCCAATAATTTTACAGCTGACTTGTTTGTTCCTGCACCTGTCCTCAAAACCCAACTCTCCCCTTTTCACCCAGTACAGAACTCACCAGGGTCATGATGCCCTGACGATCCAGGTCGTGGGAAGAGCTGCGTGGAGTAAGTTTGGGTGTGGAGCGCCCACTGACGGGCGGAGAAGAACTAGCCAGAGACAGGGCTGTGAGAGAAGTTGGAATGGAAGTCCCTGTCCGAATGCGGGTTAAATTTAGCCCATCCATGCTTCCGCTCCCCACACGACACTCAATCTCCTCAGCTCGTTGCTCAGTGGACTCCTTCTCCTCTTGGATCATCCTGCAGTGGAAAAGCAAGATCAATGATTATGTAAACATTGCACAGTTACTTATAAAACCACTCAATAATACACTGAGCAACTGGGCGGCACAGTGGTTAGCACTGCTGCCTCACAGCGCCAGGGACCCGGGTTCGATTCCCGGCTTGGGTCACTGTCTGTGTGGAGTCTGCACGTTCTCCCCGTTTCTGGTGGGTTTCCTCCGGGTGCTCCGGTTTCCTCCCACAGTCCATGCAGGTTAGGTGAATTGGCCATGCTAAATTGCCCCTTCATACCCCAGAATGCGTAGGTAAGGGGGATTAGTGGGGTAAATACGTGGGGTTACGGGGATAGGGCCTGGGTGGGATGCCCTGTCGGAGAGGCTGAATGGCCTCTGTAGGAACTGTAGGAACTCTATGATTCTATGACCCCTTAGATTCCAGCTAAAATATGAATTAATGTCACTAATCTTGTTATATTACTGCAATAACTCGATGCATCTGGTAAAAGTCATAACTTATGAAGCAAGGTGAAAGTGTTTATGATGCATAGCAAGTTATCACTCATGATGCAAGTATTTTGTTGTTACAGTACAAAGTCAATGTCGCAATAACTTTGAGAAGCTTCCATGTCCAGTCTCTGCCTTGCCTGATTTCTTTGTTGATGGCATCAAGCTGCTCCTGTAACATCATGGCCAGAGTCTGAGCGTCCGAATGTCCACTGGGTGAAAGCAGGTCCGCTGAACTGAACATTGTCTCTCCATCTTCATCATCAACGTCAGACATTTCTGGGTCACTTTCAAAGGTGTGTGTCACACTGGTCAGAACGTTTGCTTGCGGGGCACACTCCCAGTCCTGCTCATTTAGGGCTTGAATCTGGAAAGGCAGAAATATAGCAGTCAGTTACCAAGATTGGTGTAAATCTACAATTGTCATGCAACTCGTCTGAATTTAGATTTAACATGTCAACCCAGTTCCATGAAGTTTCAAGATTTCCATTTATGCTCACAATGCCAAACATGTAAAGACCTTACTTTGGCCACAATATCAGGGAGACACATGGGGCTAGCAGGAGTGGTCCAAATTTGAGCTAATACTAAGATGAGCGACAAAGCAGCTGATTCTGAGGCTCAATGAAACCTCCAAGGGGCAACTGAATATACATCTGTAAATGAGAAGTGGTGAGTTTTGACTGAAAAGAATTGGAACTCATACTTGAAAGGGAGGATTGGATGGTGGGGACAAACATAGGGGTTTGGGGGTTCAGGCTCACAAAAAACTAAAACAAATCATTGTGTTCTAGTGTAGGGGCTCACCATGTGCCATGAATACCCATTAGCACTTTTTTTGCCCCTAACTTCAAGATAAAGTCAGCACAGCATGGCAATCTCATGCCACCCAGTTCAGGTTTGTTTAAGGTGGCACGCACCAACCAGCTTTGTGCAGTTATGTCTGTGGTCAGCAGTTTTCCTTGTTGAACTCTGTGGCACAAGGGAGGGGAACAGGAGCTTTCATGGAGACTGGGAACTGGCAAAGATCATTTTTGGTAAGGACGGGGGTAAGGAAAAAGTTCAGGGCCTGAACGAATGGAAAAGGGATCCAAGGGAGGAAAGAGGGGTGAAGTGGGAAGGGCATGACGTCCTGGGAGTGATGATGAAGTGGACAGTCAGTCAATGAGGGATTGAAAGGGCAGTGGTGGCACTGTCCAAATGTGTCCATCTCAGGGAGTTGGTTGGCAGAATCCTTTCAGAGTTTTGAGTTCAGCTACATTTCAATTATCCCCACTGAGAGTGCTCTCGGACAATCTCTTTTCCAATGCACGGAAGGGGGGGTCAGGTGAGCCCACAAATCCCAAGACATTCCGCACGCAGCAAGGCAAGGACGACACTGGATAATGAATATTCAATAATGATCAAAAAATGCAACATTATTGTGGGAGAAACAAAGGAAACGCCTTTAACTCCCCTATAACCATCAGTACATCCAAATCATCAGGTGTGCCTATTTAGCTCTCTGACTAAGCCAGTCTTAACGATGGGGTGGACATGACTATCGTGAAGCCAATGTAATATGAAATATTTAGGAGTGAAAATTAAATTTGAAAAATAGCCTTGCCACCTCTGTGCTCTCAATAAGTCTCATGTTAATGGCAATGGAGTTTGCATAGGGAAGCTTTGGCCATTATGCAGAGCCTCCCTGTTTGTCCAATAGACTCTTTTACAACCTGCCTGTACCTGTGGAATTGCCAGCTGATGGTGGGTTTTCCCAATGAAAACCTTCCCCCCTGTGGAATCTCGCACGTCTCCCATGTATGCCACCGGCACTTAAAATTTTAATTGTAATCGTGTGGGAAATGGGGCAGGGCAAGATAGCACACATTTTCTTCTCATCGGGGTGGGGGCTGAGCAGGAACAAATGACAAAATTCCATTCAATGTTTCAGGTTAGGGATGGACAGGGTAAATAGAAACAGGTTAGATATATAGTGGATCAGCAGTTACAAATGAACAAAGATTATGAGGGATTTAGGATGGTGATCAAGAGACTTTTCTTTATACACACAGTGGGTACAAAGAAGTGAAATGCACTGTTCGTGATCGAGGAAGAGAACACTTCAACATTTAATAAGTTGGATGGATGGTGCAGGGGTGAAGAAATGTGGGAAATAAAGCAAGCACATGAGATTAGGACGATGCTCGAGTGGCGAATTAGAGTTATAGTCCACGATTCTCCTGAATTGGAACTAAATGCCAATAAGTGGTTTGCAAAAGACGAAGTTAAACCATTTATTCCTTTTGAAGAAACCACAGCTGTCAATCAGGCTTGGATTCTTTGTATACATTGTTGGTAGGAACAATGGGGTACTTGAGATGCAGTGTGAAGGGAAATGTAAATAAACACAGTTGGCTGGAGCCTGAGTAGAAATCACTTCTGCTTATATGAACAACTATTTTAAAAGTAATTCGCCACATGCGAAATGACTGAAACATCTCGGAGGATCAAAACGCCAGTGGTGCCTGGACTTCTGCAGCATTTAAGGGGCAGATTCAATGCCAAGAAAGTATAAATTGTGCAACGTCTCCTTCTAGGATGGGGGAACATACCACATAATGTAGAATCAGCACTTTCTGCTCAGAAGATGCAAGCTTTTTAATTGTTTAAAAATAGTTTTTTTTAAAAATCCAATTCAATCAAATTAAGTCCAATTCAGAGTCTCAACAAGTTGAGACATTCCCGATCCAAGCTGACAAGACAGGGCTCTCAACTCCTGTCTTGGGTTTGACCTACATGATCCAAGCTGATTGGAGCAGGCATTGCGCCTACTCCAAGGCTTGATGTCATTTGCATCTTAGCCAAAAGGCCGAGATGTCACTTTTAAAAATTGCTTCAAATGAAACGAAAATGTAACCTAATGACTTCAACCAAGTACAGCATGTCGATACTACACTTGATCTTAGCCAAAAGGCAGAGACACTTAAGTTTTTTTTAATACTTTTCCAATTCAATCAAATCAAGTCCAATTCAGAGTCTCAACAAGTTGAGACATTTCCCATCCAAGCTGACAAGACAGGGCCTTCACACCTGTCTTGGGCCTGATCTCCAAGAGCCAAGCTGATTGGAGGAGGGGGAGGTTTCCTCCTCCAAGGCTTGATCTCATTTGCATCTTAGCCAAAAGGCCGAGATGCCGCTTTTAAAAATTGCAGAGACACTTAAGTTACTTTAATTGGGATGAAAAAGGAGGTAGGAGGAGGAGCGACGGAGGAAGATACATCCTATTTGTACTCAGTTTACATCTTTCAAGTCAGGCTAACGAAACTGCAGTCCTATTGTTCTATACAATTCATTGTTGGAGAAGGTGATAGCCTAATGGTATTATTGCAAGACTATTAATCCAGAAACTCAGCTAATGTTCTGGGGACTCGGGTTCGAGTTCCGCCATGGCAGATAGTGGAATTTTAATTCGATAAAAAATATCTGGAATTAAGAATCTACTGATGATCATGAAACCATTGTCGATCGTCAGAAAAACCCATCTGGTTCAGTAATGTCCTTTAGGGAAGGAAATCTGCCGTCCTTACCTGGTCTGGCCTACATGTGACTCCAGAGCTACAGCAATCTGGTTGACTCTCAACTGCCCTTGGGCAACCAGGCAATGAATGCTGGCCAGCCAGCGACGCCCATGTCCCATGAATGATAAAAAAAATTGTTTCACTCCTTTGCTGAATATCATATTTCCTATCTCAAATCTTCAATTGTTATTGTTATGAAACGCCTTGAAATAACTAGGGCCTCAGTTGTCAACTCATTCATATCTTTGAGGATTCACAGCTGATCTAGCTACACGAGCAACACTTAATTCCTTGAGATTCCTCTGAACACATGCGTTCACTTCATTGATATTTCCATTGTTTAAAACGCTCTGAGATCCATGAATTAATCTGCTATGTCCATATAACTTTACAACTGTGAAAATTGAAGATTGCAATTGCATTTAATTAACTTGGACTTTACCAAGGCCTTTGACAAGGTACTGCATGGTAGGTTGTTGCATAAAGTTAAATCTCACGGGATCCAGGGTGAGGTATCTCAATGGATACAAAATTGGCTTCTTGACAGAAGCCAGAAGGTGGTTGTAGAGGGTTGTTTTTCAAACTGGGGGCCCGTGACCAGCGGTGTGCCCCAGGGATCAGTGCTGGGCCCACTGTTATTTGTCATTTATATTAATGATTTGGATGAGAATATAGGGGGCATGGTTAGTAAGATGCAGATGACACCAAGATTGGTGGCAAGGTGGACAGTGAAGGTGGTTATCTCCAATTGCAGCGGCATCTTGATCAATTGGGCCAACGAATGGCAGATGGAGTTTAATTTAGACAAATGCGAGGTGATGCATTTTGGTAGATCGAACCTGGCCAGGACTTACTCAGTTAATGGTAGGGCATTGGCGAGAGTTACAGAACAAAGAGATCTAGGGGTACATGTTCATAGCTCCTTGAAAGTGGAGTCACAAGTGGACAGAGTGGTGAAGAAGGCATTCGTCATGCTTGGTTTCATCGGTCAGAACATTGAATACAGGAGTTGGGACGTCTTGTTAAAGTTGTACAAGACATTGGTAAGGCCACACTTGGAATACTGCGTGCAATTCTGGTCACCCTATTATAAAAAGGATCTTATTAAACTAGAAAGAGTGCAGAAAAGATTTACTAGGATGCTACCGGGATTTGATGGATTGAGTTATAAGGAGAGGCTGAATAGACTGGGACTTTTTTCTCTGGAGTGTAGGAGGCTGAGGGGTGACCTTATAGAGGTCTATAAAATAATGAGGGGCACAGATCAACTAGATAGTCAATATCTCTTCCCAAAGGTAGGGGAGTCTAAAACTAGAGGGCATAGGTTTAAGGTGAAAGGGGAGAGATACAAAAGTGTCCAGAGGGGCAAGTTTTTCACACAGAGAGTGTTGAGTGTCTGGAACAAGCTGCCAGAGGTAGTAGTAGAGGCAGGTACAATTTTATCTTTTAAAAAACATTTAGATAGTTACATGGGTACAATGAGTATAGAGGGATATGGGCTAAATGCGGGCAATTGGGATTAGTTTAGGGTTTTTTTTAAAAAAAGGGCGGCATGGACAAGTTGGGCCGAAGGGTCTGTTTCCCTGCTGTAAACCTCTATGACTCTGTAACTTTCTGTATCTTGAATCTCTTCAATATTTCTGCCCAACTTTATCCTTGAAGGACATATCTGGTTTCAACACATCCATTGCGACTTAATATTTGTGTTCCCCATCTGGTTAAGTGCAGACTAATTAATCTACATAGTTTCTGAAGTTATGGATAAAGTGAATCCTTTCTTGGTGTGCCTTAAACAAATAATCATTGGTGTCAGCTATTTTGCTCATGTTTTGTTTGTCCCAGTAAACGCCACGAAAAATATTATTTGCATCTTAATATCTACTTAATTTTATTCAGTTCTTCAGATCACTGGAACCAAAAGAGAAAATGCTGGAAAATCTCAGCAGGTCTGGCAGCATCTGTAAGGAGAGAAAAGAGCCGACGTTTCGAGTCCAGACGACCCTTTGTCAAAACTAAAAGGCATAGAAAGTGGGAGATGTTTATACTGCAGGGGGAGGGAATGAAAGATGAGTCATAGCCACAGAAACCAGGGGAAAGGCTGCTAATGGCAGCCCAGAGAGAGAATAAAGGGTGTGAATGGCCAAACGGCAGAGAAGCTGTAAGCTGTGACAGATGGGATGTTGGGGGAGGGGGGGAAATGGGACAGAGGCAGAATGTAGAAAAGGGGAAGCGGGGGCGGGGGGGGAGGGGAGGAAGGTAAGGGAGGGGGATGAAGTAGGGGGAAGAGTGGGGGGAAGAAAAATTAAGAAAGACAATAAAGAAATAAAAGGTAGAGAATAGTAAAAAAAAAATTTTCTTCAGATCACTGGACTTGATGGCATTTTTCTCCACATATAACCTCAACGTCTTCACCACTCCACATGGCTTCTCAATTCCATATTCCCACCCCGGATATATGCAATCTTATTTGTATCTGTACAAGCCATATATTAACTACCTTATTGTAGCGTCTCCAATTACTGAGGGGAGAGGGTGAATCGCCAACAGTCAGAGAGATGCAAACTTTATAGTTATAATGAGGCACTTTAACTATCTGAATATCGACTGGGATAGTAATTGTGGAAAGGACAGAGAGGGACAAGAGTTCCTGCAGCGTATTCAGGAAAATTTGATACTACAGTATGTTTCCAATCCAATGAGAAGAAGGAGGCAATGCGACACCTGGTTCCTGGGAATGAGGTGAGCCAAGTAGATCAAGTGTCAGTAGGAGAATAGTTAGGAAACAGTAATCATTGTATCATAAGGTTTAGACTGGCTGTGGAAAAGGATAAAGAACAATCCAAAGTAAAAATAATTAACTGGGCCAGTTGCAAAGGAGCAAGAATGAATCTGGCCGAATCAAGTGGACTCAAAGGTTGGCAGGAAATAAGGTAGCAGAATAATAGGCTAACTTCGAAGAGGAGGCTGTTCAGGCACAGTCAAGGTACATTCCCCCAAAAAGGAAAGGTTGGACAAACGAATCCAGAGCTCCCTGGATGACAAATAAAAATAGAAATTAAAAGTAAAGAAGAAAAAGTGAGCTTATGACTAATGTCAAAGAGCAAATACAATTGAGAACCTATGGAAAGTTCAGAGAGGAGGTGAGAAAAGAAATAAGAGAAGCAAAGAGGAAGTCCAAAAACCGACTGGTAGCTAACATAAAAAGTTATCCCAAAGTCTTCGATAGGCATATAAATAATAAAAGGGTGGGAAAAGGAGGAGTATGGTCGATTGGGGATCAGACAGGGGATTTTGACTGGAGGCAATGGGTTAGGCTGAGGTATTCAATTAATACCTTGCAGCTGTCTTTACCAAAGATGATGTTGTTACCCAGAGGGGGTAAAGAGGGGGTATTTCAGACATTAGATGGGTTCAAAATTGGTAAGGTATTGAATACTCTGTAATTCAAGTTGATAAGGCACCAGGACCAGCACTTGGATGTGATGCTTCGAAGGGTACTGAAGGAAGTGAGAGTGGAAATTGTGGAGGCATTGGTCAGAACCTGTCAATCTTCCTTTGACTTAGGGTGGCATCAGAGGACTGGAGATTTATTTGAAGAAAGGTGGAATGATGTGCCCAGCAACAACAGTCAGTGCCTACTTTAAGCTGTGGTTATGTGCTTGTAAATTGTGACTCTAAGTGAAGCGACTTTAAGTGAAGCGTCTTTAAGTGAAGCGTCTTTAAGTGAAGCGTCTTTAAGTGAAGCGTCTTTAAGTGAAGCGTCTTTAAGTGAAGCGTCTTTAAGTGAAGCATCTTTAAGTGAAGCGACTTTAAGTGCATCCTTTAAGAATTGATGTTAAAACCAGAATGAGGTTTCTTCAGATATTACTAACCAAGAAAAAAAACGATGATCAAACTGAAATACTGTGCTGTACGCGTGCAGCAGTGTACATTGCAAAATATGAAATACATCACTCAATACAGAATAAATACAATACAATAACCAATAAAAAATATATACTCACCATACAGGTATCTGGACAGTGTGCTTAGGTTGATCAGACTTTATCTAGTGACTGAAGTAGGTCAGTACAATTATTAACTGAAATCTCAGAACAAGCCACACTGACCAAAAGCTGTCACAAGCTGAAATAGAGAATGTCGACGGGAGTTCAGCACCAGTGAAGCCAGGAGTGGAAGCAGAGGTGGTACAAGCCACCAGGAGAAGAAGAACACATCCATGACCTGCACAGAGGCTGGGCGGTGAGGCTGGAGGGTCAGGAAGCAAGGCTTGGGAGCAAGAGCAGGAGGCGAGGCCTGGGAGCAAGGGCGGCACTGGGGGAAAGAGGCACCGAGGGCAAGAGTGCAAATAATGTGGCTTTGTGAGCAGACAGGTAACATAAGAAATTGCACGCGGCAGACAACAGTAAATCTGACAATGTTAAATGGATACCAACACTACTCTATGAGTAACTTTAAAGTGAAACAACGTCGCATGAGTCAATGTTAAGCAAGGACTTACTGTATACACCAGTCAGTTTAACTTCAGTGGTGGGGAAACTTTTGGAAATAATAATTTGGGACAACATCAATAGTCATATGGACAAATGTGGGTTAATTAGGGGAAGCCAGCATGAATTTCTTAAGGGAAAATTGTATTTAACTAACTTGCTGGAGTTTTTTTGGAGGGGTAACAGACAGGAGGGCAATGTTGTTGATGTGGTGTACATAGACTTCCAAAAGGCATTGGATACAGTGCCACACAACAGACTTGAGAGCAAAGTTAGAGCTCATGGAATCAAAGAGAAAATAACAACATGGATACAAAAGGGGTTGAGTAATAGGAAACAGTGAGTAATGGTTAATGGATATTTTTCGGGCTGGAGAAACGTTTAGGGTGATATTCTCCAGGGGTCAGTTTTGGGACCCTTGCCTTTCCTGTAATATTAATAACCTAGACCTTGGTGTATAAGGAACAATTTCAGAATTTGCAGACAATACTGAACTTGGAACCATTCTGAACTGTGAAGAGGATGGTACAGAACTTCAAGTAGTTCTTATGTTCAAATGGACATAGGCAAGTTGGTGGAATGGGCAGGCAGGTAGCAGGTGAAGTTTAATGCAGAGAAATGCATTTATTTTGGTAAAAATAACATGGAGACACAATATAAAACAGAGGGTACAACTCTAAAGTGGATGCAGGAGCAGAGGGATTTGGATGTAAATGTGCATACATCATTGAAAGTGACAGAACAGGTTAAAAGAGTGGCAAATCCAGCAGATAATGAAGCAAACAGTATCTTTGGCTTTATTAATAGGGGCAACCGTACAACAGCAAGGTGGTTATGTTGAACACTGTACAGTCACTAGTTTGGCCTCAGCTGGAGTACTGAGTCCAGTTCTGGGTACTGCACTTTCGGAAGGTTGTGAAGGCATTAAAGAGGCTGCAGGAGAGATTCATGAGAATGGCTCCAGAGAGGAGGAACTTTAGTAATGAAGATGACTTGAGGAGCTGGGATTGATCTCCTTTAAGAGAAAGCTGAGAGGAGATTTGATGCACGTATTCAGAGTCAGGAATGATCTGGACAGAGAAGTTAGAGAGAAACTACATGCAGTTGTGAAATGATTGAGATTTAAAGTAATTGGCACAGGAAGCATAAGCGACACGAGGAAAAAGATTTTCACGCAGCGAGCAGTTAAGGGTTGGAATGGGAATCTATTGCCTGACAAAAGTGTGGTGAAGGCAAGTTCAATTGAAGCATTCTAAATGAAATTAGACTGTTTTCTGAGAAAGAGGAAATGTGTAGAGCTATGGGCAGTAGGCAAGAGAATGGCACTGAGTAAATTGCTCACTTGGAGAGACACAATGGGCCAAATGGCCTCTTTTTGCACTGTAATGATTCTACATTTCTGTAACTAAGATATAAGACCATAAGACATAGGAGCAGAATTAGGCCACTCGGCCCATCGAGTCTGCTCCGCCATTCAATCATGGCTGATATTTTTCTCATCCCCATTCTCCTGCCTTTTCCCCATAACCCTTGACCCCCTTATTAATCAAAATGTTTGTTTAGATGCTCCTTATTTCCACCTCCTGCCTTGCTACAACCACTCCCTTTTACCCAACTTTAGTATTTCTCTTAACTCTGCCTTATTTTGATACCCACTCTGCAGACATGCATTTAACTGCCTTGCAAGCTCAGTGATACATCCACCAACACGCAGGCGTGACTGCACATGCTTTTCAAAAGTGTCGCTCATCTATTTTACCCTTGTTTTGATGATGAAAATGATCTCACCACGACACATACAGCAACTTCTGCTGCACACATCAGTCACTGTAGCCAAGATGCCGACACAGCAAGTGGACATTCCAGTAACTGGCTCAGCCTGAGAACTCCCTAAACAGGAAAAGTGGCTCCAAAATTAAAAGGATGGGCAGGAAAAACAGGAATTTCAATGATTGAAAAAAAGCAAAAATTCTACCAATCTCCGTGATCCTTGCTCGAAACAAGCCATCAATGTACCTTAGTAGGTTCATCCCGCAGAGGTGTGAAGCGTCCTTTCTGAGGTCGCAGTAGCACTGTTGGTGTCCCGTAGAGTTCGGCTGGTGGTTCCACTACAGAACTGAGTGGGTACCTCAGATCTGTTGCACTGCCCAAGTGAGATCTACAAAGAAGCATTCAATCACTCTTTTTAAATGAAGGTTATATCATTTTTGTTTCAACTCATTCAAAAGTGTTTCCAAAAATGTGTCGGGCTCATGAAACACCTGCCTTTCAACTGGAAGTCTGTTTCACAAATCAGTGCGTGTGGAATGGGACTGCAGTATGGGTCAGTCAGTGTGTGTGGAATGGGACTGCAGTGTGGGTCAGTCAGTGTGTGTGGAACGGGACTGCAGTATGGGTCAGTCAGTCAGTGTGTGTGGAACGGGACTGCAGTATGGGTCAGTCAGTCAGTGTGTGTGGAACGGGACTGCAGTATGGGTCAGTCAGTCAGTGTGTGTGGAACGGGACTGCAGTATGGGTCAGTCAGTCAGTGTGTGTGGAACGGGACTGCAGTATGGGTCAGTCAGTGCGTGTGGGACCGGACTGCAGTATGGGTCAGTCAGTGTGTGTGGAACGGGACTGCAGTATGGGTCAGTCAGTGTGTGTGGAACGGGACTGCAGTATGGGTCAGTCAGTGTGTGTGGAACGGGACTGCAGTATGGGTCAGTCAGTGTGTGTGGAACGGGACTGCAGTATGGGTCAGTCAGTGTGTGTGGAATGGGACTGCAGTATGGGTCAGTCAGTCAGTGTGTGGGGAACGGGACTGCAGTATGGGTCAGTCAGTGTGTGTGGAATGGGACTGCAGTATGGGTCAGTCAGTGTGTGTGGAACGGGACTGCAGTGTGGGTCAGTCAGTGTGTGTGGAATGGGACTGCAGTATGGGTCAGTCAGTGTGTGTGGAATGGGACTGCAGTATGGGTCAGTCAGTGTGTGTGGAATGGGACTGCAGTATGGGTCTGTCAGTCAGTGTGTGTGGAACGGGACTGCAGTATGGGTCAGTCAGTGCGTGTGGAATGGGACTGCAGTATGGGTCAGTCAGTGTGTGTGGAACGGGACAGCAGTATGGGTCAGTCAGTGTGTGTGGAATGGGACTGCAGTGTGGGTCAGTCAGTGTGTGGAACGGGACTGCAGTATGGGTCAGTCAGTGCGTGTGGAACGGGACTGCAGTATGGGTCAGTCAGTGTGTGTGGAACGGGACTGCAGTATGGGTCAGTCAGTGCGTGTGGAATGGGACTGCAGTGTGGGTCAGTCAGTGTGTGTGGAACGGGACAGCAGTATGGGTCAGTCAGTGTGTGTGGAATGGGACTGCAGTGTGGGTCAGTCAGTGTGTGGAACGGGACTGCAGTATGGGTCAGTCAGTGCGTGTGGAACGGGACTGCAGTATGGGTCAGTCAGTGTGTGTGGAATGGGACTGCAGTATGGGTCAGTCAGTGTGTGTGGAATGGGACTGCAGTATGGGTCAGTCAGTGTGTGTGGAATGGGACTGCAGTATGGGTCAGTCAGTGTGTGTGGAATGGGACTGCAGTATGGGTCAGTCAGTGTGTGTGGAATGGGACTGCAGTATGGGTCAGTCAGTGCGTGTGGAACGGGACTGCAGTATGGGTCAGTCAGTGCGTGTGGAACGGGACTGCAGTATGGGTCAGTCAGTGTGTGTGGAATGGGACTGCAGTATGGGTCAGTCAGTGTGTGTGGAACGGGACTGCAGTATGGGTCAGTCAGTGCGTGTGGAACGGGACTGCAGTATGGGTCAGTCAGTGTGTGTGGAATGGGACTGCAGTATGGGTCAGTCAGTGCGTGTGGAACGGGACTGCAGTATGGGTCAGTCAGTGCGTGTGGAACGGGACTGCAGTATGGGTCAGTCAGTGTGTGTGGAATGGGACTGCAGTATGGGTCAGTCAGTGCGTGTGGAACGGGACTGCAGTATGGGTCAGTCAGTGCGTGTGGAATGGGACTGCAGTATGGGTCAGTCAGTGTGTGTGGAACGGGACTGCAGTATGGGTCAGTCAGTGTGTGTGGAACAGGACTGCAGTATGGGTCAGTCAGTGCGTGTGGAACGGGACTGCAGTATGGGTCAGTCAGTGTGTGGAACGGGACTGCAGTATGGGTCAGTCAGTGTGTGGAACGGGACTGCAGTATGGGTCAGTCAGTGTGTGTGGAACGGGGCTGCAGTGTGGGTCAGTCAGTGTGTGGAACGGGACTGCAGTATGGGTCAGTGTGTGGAACGGGACTGCAGTATGGGTCAGTCAGTGTGTGTGGAACGGGACTGCAGTATGGGTCAGTCAGTGTGTGTGGAACGGGACTGCAGTATCGGTCAGTCAGTGCGTGTGGAACGGGACTGCAGTATGGGTCAGCCAGTGTGTGGGGAAAGGGACTGCAGTATGGGTCAGTCAGTGTGTGTGGAATGGGACTGCAGTATGGGTCAGTCAGTCAGTGTGTGTGGAATGGGACTGCAGTATGGGTCAGTCAGTGTGTGTGGAATGGGACTGCAGTATGGGTCAGTCAGTGTGTGTGGAATGGGACTGCAGTATGGGTCAGTCAGTGTGTGTGGAATGGGACTGCAGTATGGGTCAGTCAGTGTGTGTGGAACGGGACTGCAGTATGGGTCAGTCAGTGTGTGTGGAATGGGACTGCAGTATGGGTCAGTCAGTGTGTGTGGAATGGGACTGCAGTATGGGTCAGTCAGTGTGTGTGGAATGGGACTGCAGTATGGGTCAGTCAGTGTGTGTGGAATGGGACTGCAGTATGGGTCAGTCAGTGCGTGTGGAACGGGACTGCAGTATGGGTCAGTCAGTGCGTGTGGAACGGGACTGCAGTATGGGTCAGTCAGTGCGTGTGGAACGGGACTGCAGTATGGGTCAGTCAGTGCGTGTGGAACGGGACTGCAGTATGGGTCAGTCAGTGTGTGTGGAACGGGACTGCAGTATGGGTCAGTCAGTGTGTGGAATGGGACTGCAGTATGGGTCAGTCAGTGCGTGTGGAACGGGACTGCAGTATGGGTCAGTCAGTGTGTGTGGAACGGGACTGCAGTATGGGTCAGTCAGTGTGTGTGGAATGGGACTGCAGTGTGGGTCAGTCAGTGTGTGTGGAACGGGACTGCAGTATGGGTCAGTCAGTGTGTGTGGAATGGGACTGCAGTATGGGTCAGTCAGTGCGTGTGGAACGGGACTGCAGTATGGGTCAGTCAGTGTGTGTGGAACGGGACTGCAGTATGGGTCAGTCAGTGTGTGTGGAACGGGACTGCAGTATGGGTCAGTCAGTGTGTGTGGAACGGGACTGCAGTATGGGTCAGTCAGTGTGTGTGGAACGGGACTGCAGTATGGGTCAGTCAGTGCGTGTGGAACGGGACTGCAGTATGGGTCAGTCAGTGTGTGTGGAACGGGACTGCAGTATGGGTCAGTCAGTGTGTGTGGAACGGGACTGCAGTATGGGTCAGTCAGTGTGTGTGGAATGGGACTGCAGTATGGGTCAGTCAGTGCGTGTGGAACGGGACTGCAGTATGGGTCAGTCAGTGCGTGTGGAACGGGACTGCAGTATGGGTCAGTCAGTGCGTGTGGAACGGGACTGCAGTATGGGTCAGTCAGTGTGTGTGGAACGGGACTGCAGTATGGGTCAGTCAGTGCGTGTGGAACGGGACTGCAGTATGGGTCAGTCAGTGTGTGTGGAACGGGACTGCAGTATGGGTCAGTCAGTGTGTGTGGAACGGGACTGCAGTATGGGTCAGTCAGTGTGTGTGGAATGGGACTGCAGTATGGGTCAGTCAGTGCGTGTGGAACGGGACTGCAGTATGGGTCAGTCAGTGTGTGTGGAACGGGACTGCAGTATGGGTCAGTCAGTGTGTGTGGAACGGGACTGCAGTATGGGTCAGTCAGTGTGTGGAACGGGACTGCAGTATGGGTCAGTCAGTGTGTGTGGGACCGGACTGCAGTATGGGTCAGTCAGTGTGTGTGGAATGGGACTGCAGTATGGGTCAGTCAGTGTGTGTGGAATGGGACTGCAGTATGGGTCAGTCAGTGTGTGGGGAACGGGACTGCAGTATGGGTCAGTCAGTGTGTGTGGAACGGGACTGCAGTGTGGGTCAGTCAGTGTGTGGAATGGGACTGCAGTATGGGTCAGTCAGTGTGTGGAACGGGACTGCAGTATGGGTCAGTCAGTGTGTGTGGAATGGGACTGCAGTATGGGTCAGTCAGTGTGTGTGGAATGGGACTGCAGTATGGGTCAGTCAGTGTGTGGAACGGGACTGCAGTATGGGTCAGTCAGTGTGTGGAACGGGACTGCAGTATGGGTCAGTCAGTGTGTGTGGAATGGGACTGCAGTATGGGTCAGTCAGTGTGTGTGGAATGGGACTGCAGTATGGGTCAGTCAGTGTGTGTGGAACGGGACTGCAGTATGGGTCAGTCAGTGTGTGGAACGGGACTGCAGTATGGGTCAGTCAGTGTGTGGAATGGGACTGCAGTATGGGTCAGTCAGTGTGTGTGGAACGGGACTGCAGTATGGGTCAGTCAGTGTGTGTGGAACGGGACTGCAGTATGGGTCAGTCAGTGTGTGTGGAATGGGACTGCAGTATGGGTCAGTCAGTGTGTGTGGAATGGGACTGCAGTATGGGTCAGTCAGTGTGTGTGGAATGGGACTGCAGTATGGGTCAGTCAGTCAGTGTGTGTGGAACGGGACTGCAGTGTGGGTCAGTCAGTGCGTGTGGAACGGGACTGCAGTGTGGGTCAGTCAGTGTGTGTGGAACGGGACTGCAGTATGGGTCAGTCAGTGTGTGTGGAACGGGACTGCAGTATGGGTCAGTCAGTGTGTGTGGAACGGGACTGCAGTATGGGTCAGTCAGTGTGTGTGGAATGGGACTGCAGTATGGGTCAGTCAGTGCGTGTGGGACCGGACTGCAGTATGGGTCAGTCAGTGTGTGTGGAACGGGACTGCAGTATGGGTCAGTCAGTGTGTGTGGAACGGGACTGCAGTATGGGTCAGTCAGTGCGTGTGGGACCGGACTGCAGTATGGGTCAGTCAGTGTGTGTGGAACGGGACTGCAGTATGGGTCAGTCAGTGTGTGTGGAACGGGACTGCAGTATGGGTCAGTCAGTGTGTGTGGAACGGGACTGCAGTATGGGTCAGTCAGTGTGTGTGGAACGGGACTGCAGTATGGGTCAGTCAGTGTGTGTGGAATGGGACTGCAGTATGGGTCAGTCAGTCAGTGTGTGGGGAACGGGACTGCAGTATGGGTCAGTCAGTGTGTGTGGAATGGGACTGCAGTATGGGTCAGTCAGTGTGTGTGGAACGGGACTGCAGTGTGGGTCAGTCAGTGTGTGTGGAATGGGACTGCAGTATGGGTCAGTCAGTGTGTGTGGAATGGGACTGCAGTATGGGTCAGTCAGTGTGTGTGGAATGGGACTGCAGTATGGGTCTGTCAGTCAGTGTGTGTGGAACGGGACTGCAGTATGGGTCAGTGAGTGCGTGTGGAATGGGACTGCAGTGTGGGTCAGTCAGTGTGTGTGGAACGGGACAGCAGTATGGGTCAGTCAGTGTGTGTGGAATGGGACTGCAGTGTGGGTCAGTCAGTGTGTGGAACGGGACTGCAGTATGGGTCAGTCAGTGCGTGTGGAACGGGACTGCAGTATGGGTCAGTCAGTGTGTGTGGAACGGGACTGCAGTATGGGTCAGTCAGTGCGTGTGGAATGGGACTGCAGTGTGGGTCAGTCAGTGTGTGTGGAACGGGACAGCAGTATGGGTCAGTCAGTGTGTGTGGAATGGGACTGCAGTGTGGGTCAGTCAGTGTGTGGAACGGGACTGCAGTATGGGTCAGTCAGTGCGTGTGGAACGGGACTGCAGTATGGGTCAGTCAGTGTGTGTGGAATGGGACTGCAGTATGGGTCAGTCAGTGTGTGTGGAATGGGACTGCAGTATGGGTCAGTCAGTGTGTGTGGAATGGGACTGCAGTATGGGTCAGTCAGTGTGTGTGGAATGGGACTGCAGTATGGGTCAGTCAGTGGGTGTGGAATGGGACTGCAGTATGGGTCAGTCAGTGCGTGTGGAACGGGACTGCAGTATGGGTCAGTCAGTGCGTGTGGAACGGGACTGCAGTATGGGTCAGTCAGTGTGTGTGGAATGGGACTGCAGTATGGGTCAGTCAGTGTGTGTGGAACGGGACTGCAGTATGGGTCAGTCAGTGTGTGTGGAACAGGACTGCAGTATGGGTCAGTCAGTGCGTGTGGAACGGGACTGCAGTATGGGTCAGTCAGTGTGTGGAACGGGACTGCAGTATGGGTCAGTCAGTGTGTGGAACGGGACTGCAGTATGGGTCAGTCAGTGTGTGTGGAACGGGGCTGCAGTGTGGGTCAGTCAGTGTGTGGAACGGGACTGCAGTGTGGGTCAGTCAGTGTGTGTGGAACGGGACTGCAGTATGGGTCAGTCAGTGTGTGTGGAACGGGACTGCAGTATCGGTCAGTCAGTGCGTGTGGAACGGGACTGCAGTATGGGTCAGCCAGTGTGTGGGGAAAGGGACTGCAGTATGGGTCAGTCAGTGTGTGTGGAATGGGACTGCAGTATGGGTCAGTCAGTCAGTGTGTGTGGAATGGGACTGCAGTATGGGTCAGTCAGTGTGTGTGGAATGGGACTGCAGTATGGGTCAGTCAGTGTGTGTGGAATGGGACTGCAGTATGGGTCAGTCAGTGTGTGTGGAATGGGACTGCAGTATGGGTCAGTCAGTGTGTGTGGAACGGGACTGCAGTATGGGTCAGTCAGTGTGTGTGGAATGGGACTGCAGTATGGGTCAGTCAGTGTGTGTGGAATGGGACTGCAGTATGGGTCAGTCAGTGTGTGTGGAATGGGACTGCAGTATGGGTCAGTCAGTGTGTGTGGAATGGGACTGCAGTATGGGTCAGTCAGTGCGTGTGGAACGGGACTGCAGTATGGGTCAGTCAGTGCGTGTGGAACGGGACTGCAGTATGGGTCAGTCAGTGCGTGTGGAACGGGACTGCAGTATGGGTCAGTCAGTGCGTGTGGAACGGGACTGCAGTATGGGTCAGTCAGTGCGTGTGGAACGGGACTGCAGTATGGGTCAGTCAGTGTGTGTGGAACGGGACTGCAGTATGGGTCAGTCAGTGCGTGTGGAACGGGACTGCAGTATGGGTCAGTCAGTGCGTGTGGAACGGGACTGCAGTATGGGTCAGTCAGTGCGTGTGGAACGGGACTGCAGTATGGGTCAGTCAGTGTGTGTGGAACGGGACTGCAGTATGGGTCAGTCAGTGCGTGTGGAACGGGACTGCAGTATGGGTCAGTCAGTGCGTGTGGAACGGGACTGCAGTATGGGTCAGTCAGTGTGTGTGGAATGGGACTGCAGTATGGGTCAGTCAGTGCGTGTGGAACGGGACTGCAGTATGGGTCAGTCAGTGCGTGTGGAACGGGACTGCAGTATGGGTCAGTCAGTGTGTGTGGAATGGGACTGCAGTATGGGTCAGTCAGTGCGTGTGGAACGGGACTGCAGTATGGGTCAGTCAGTGCGTGTGGAACGGGACTGCAGTATGGGTCAGTCAGTGTGTGTGCAACGGGACTGCAGTATGGGTCAGTCAGTGCGTGTGGAACGGGACTGCAGTATGGGTCAGTCAGTGCGTGTGGAACGGGACTGCAGTATGGGTCAGTCAGTGTGTGTGGAACGGGACTGCAGTATGGGTCAGTCAGTGTGTGGAATGGGACTGCAGTATGGGTCAGTCAGTGCGTGTGGAACGGGACTGCAGTATGGGTCAGTCAGTGTGTGTGGAACGGGACTGCAGTATGGGTCAGTCAGTGTGTGTGGAATGGGACTGCAGTGTGGGTCAGTCAGTGTGTGTGGAACGGGACTGCAGTATGGGTCAGTCAGTGTGTGTGGAATGGGACTGCAGTATGGGTCAGTCAGTGTGTGTGGAATGGGACTGCAGTATGGGTCAGTCAGTGTGTGTGGAATGGGACTGCAGTATGGGTCAGTCAGTGTGTGTGGAATGGGACTGCAGTATGGGTCAGTCAGTGCGTGTGGAACGGGACTGCAGTATGGGTCAGTCAGTGTGTGTGGAACGGGACTGCAGTATGGGTCAGTCAGTGCGTGTGGAACGGGACTGCAGTATGGGTCAGTCAGTGTGTGTGGAATGGGACTGCAGTATGGGTCAGTCAGTGTGTGTGGAATGGGACTGCAGTATGGGTCAGTCAGTGCGTGTGGAACGGGACTGCAGTATGGGTCAGTCAGTGTGTGTGGAACGGGACTGCAGTATGGGTCAGTCAGTGTGTGTGGAACGGGACTGCAGTATGGGTCAGTCAGTGTGTGTGGAATGGGACTGCAGTATGGGTCTGTCAGTCAGTGTGTGTGGAACGGGACTGCAGTATGGGTCAGTGAGTGCGTGTGGAATGGGACTGCAGTGTGGGTCAGTCAGTGTGTGTGGAACGGGACAGCAGTATGGGTCAGTCAGTGTGTGTGGAATGGGACTGCAGTGTGGGTCAGTCAGTGTGTGGAACGGGACTGCAGTATGGGTCAGTCAGTGCGTGTGGAACGGGACTGCAGTATGGGTCAGTCAGTGTGTGTGGAACGGGACTGCAGTATGGGTCAGTCAGTGCGTGTGGAATGGGACTGCAGTGTGGGTCAGTCAGTGTGTGTGGAACGGGACAGCAGTATGGGTCAGTCAGTGTGTGTGGAATGGGACTGCAGTGTGGGTCAGTCAGTGTGTGGAACGGGACTGCAGTATGGGTCAGTCAGTGCGTGTGGAACGGGACTGCAGTATGGGTCAGTCAGTGTGTGTGGAATGGGACTGCAGTATGGGTCAGTCAGTGTGTGTGGAATGGGACTGCAGTATGGGTCAGTCAGTGTGTGTGGAATGGGACTGCAGTATGGGTCAGTCAGTGTGTGTGGAATGGGACTGCAGTATGGGTCAGTCAGTGTGTGTGGAATGGGACTGCAGTATGGGTCAGTCAGTGCGTGTGGAACGGGACTGCAGTATGGGTCAGTCAGTGCGTGTGGAACGGGACTGCAGTATGGGTCAGTCAGTGTGTGTGGAATGGGACTGCAGTATGGGTCAGTCAGTGTGTGTGGAACGGGACTGCAGTATGGGTCAGTCAGTGTGTGTGGAACAGGACTGCAGTATGGGTCAGTCAGTGCGTGTGGAACGGGACTGCAGTATGGGTCAGTCAGTGTGTGGAACGGGACTGCAGTATGGGTCAGTCAGTGTGTGGAACGGGACTGCAGTATGGGTCAGTCAGTGTGTGTGGAACGGGGCTGCAGTGTGGGTCAGTCAGTGTGTGGAACGGGACTGCAGTATGGGTCAGTGTGTGGAACGGGACTGCAGTATGGGTCAGTCAGTGTGTGTGGAACGGGACTGCAGTATCGGTCAGTCAGTGCGTGTGGAACGGGACTGCAGTATGGGTCAGCCAGTGTGTGGGGAAAGGGACTGCAGTATGGGTCAGTCAGTGTGTGTGGAATGGGACTGCAGTATGGGTCAGTCAGTCAGTGTGTGTGGAATGGGACTGCAGTATGGGTCAGTCAGTGTGTGTGGAATGGGACTGCAGTATGGGTCAGTCAGTGTGTGTGGAATGGGACTGCAGTATGGGTCAGTCAGTGTGTGTGGAATGGGACTGCAGTATGGGTCAGTCAGTGCGTGTGGAACGGGACTGCAGTGTGGGTCAGTCAGTGTGTGTGGAACGGGACTGCAGTATGGGTCAGTCAGTGTGTGTGGAACGGGACTGCAGTATGGGTCAGTCAGTGCGTGTGGAACGGGACTGCAGTATGGGTCAGTCAGTGCGTGTGGAACGGGACTGCAGTATGGGTCAGTCAGTGTGTGTGGAACGGGACTGCAGTATGGGTCAGTCAGTGCGTGTGGAACGGGACTGCAGTATGGGTCAGTCAGTGCGTGTGGAACGGGACTGCAGTATGGGTCAGTCAGTGCGTGTGGAACGGGACTGCAGTATGGGTCAGTCAGTGTGTGTGGAACGGGACTGCAGTATGGGTCAGTCAGTGTGTGGAATGGGACTGCAGTATGGGTCAGTCAGTGCGTGTGGAACGGGACTGCAGTATGGGTCAGTCAGTGTGTGTGGAACGGGACTGCAGTATGGGTCAGTCAGTGTGTGTGGAATGGGACTGCAGTGTGGGTCAGTCAGTGTGTGTGGAACGGGACTGCAGTATGGGTCAGTCAGTGTGTGTGGAATGGGACTGCAGTATGGGTCAGTCAGTGCGTGTGGAACGGGACTGCAGTATGGGTCAGTCAGTGTGTGTGGAACGGGACTGCAGTATGGGTCAGTCAGTGTGTGTGGAACGGGACTGCAGTATCGGTCAGTCAGTGTGTGTGGAACGGGACTGCAGTATGGGTCAGTCAGTGTGTGTGGAATGGGACTGCAGTATGGGTCAGTCAGTGTGTGTGGAATGGGACTGCAGTATGGGTCAGTCAGTGTGTGTGGAATGGGACTGCAGTATGGGTCAGTCAGTGTGTGTGGAACGGGACTGCAGTATGGGTCAGTCAGTGTGTGTGGAATGGGACTGCAGTATGGGTCAGTCAGTGTGTGTGGAATGGGACTGCAGTATGGGTCAGTCAGTGTGTGTGGAATGGGACTGCAGTATGGGTCAGTCAGTGTGTGTGGAATGGGACTGCAGTATGGGTCAGTCAGTGTGTGTGGAATGGGACTGCAGTATGGGTCAGTCAGTGCGTGTGGAACGGGACTGCAGTATGGGTCAGTCAGTGCGTGTGGAACGGGACTGCAGTATGGGTCAGTCAGTGTGTGTGGAACGGGACTGCAGTATGGGTCAGTCAGTGCGTGTGGAACGGGACTGCAGTATGGGTCAGTCAGTGCGTGTGGAACGGGACTGCAGTATGGGTCAGTCAGTGTGTGTGGAACGGGACTGCAGTATGGGTCAGTCAGTGTGTGGAATGGGACTGCAGTATGGGTCAGTCAGTGCGTGTGGAACGGGACTGCAGTATGGGTCAGTCAGTGTGTGTGGAACGGGACTGCAGTATGGGTCAGTCAGTGTGTGTGGAATGGGACTGCAGTGTGGGTCAGTCAGTGTGTGTGGAACGGGACTGCAGTATGGGTCAGTCAGTGTGTGTGGAATGGGACTGCAGTATGGGTCAGTCAGTGCGTGTGGAACGGGACTGCAGTATGGGTCAGTCAGTGTGTGTGGAACGGGACTGCAGTATGGGTCAGTCAGTGTGTGTGGAACGGGACTGCAGTATGGGTCAGTCAGTGTGTGTGGAACGGGACTGCAGTATGGGTCAGTCAGTGTGTGTGGAACGGGACTGCAGTATGGGTCAGTCAGTGCGTGTGGAACGGGACTGCAGTATGGGTCAGTCAGTGTGTGTGGAACGGGACTGCAGTATGGGTCAGTCAGTGTGTGGAACGGGACTGCAGTATGGGTCAGTCAGTGTGTGTGGAATGGGACTGCAGTATGGGTCAGTCAGTGCGTGTGGAACGGGACTGCAGTATGGGTCAGTCAGTGCGTGTGGAACGGGACTGCAGTATGGGTCAGTCAGTGCGTGTGGAACGGGACTGCAGTATGGGTCAGTCAGTGTGTGTGGAACGGGACTGCAGTATGGGTCAGTCAGTGCGTGTGGAACGGGACTGCAGTATGGGTCAGTCAGTGTGTGTGGAACGGGACTGCAGTATGGGTCAGTCAGTGTGTGTGGAACGGGACTGCAGTATGGGTCAGTCAGTGTGTGTGGAATGGGACTGCAGTATGGGTCAGTCAGTGCGTGTGGAACGGGACTGCAGTATGGGTCAGTCAGTGTGTGTGGAACGGGACTGCAGTATGGGTCAGTCAGTGTGTGTGGAACGGGACTGCAGTATGGGTCAGTCAGTGTGTGGAACGGGACTGCAGTATGGGTCAGTCAGTGTGTGTGGGACCGGACTGCAGTATGGGTCAGTCAGTGTGTGTGGAATGGGACTGCAGTATGGGTCAGTCAGTGTGTGTGGAATGGGACTGCAGTATGGGTCAGTCAGTGTGTGGGGAACGGGACTGCAGTATGGGTCAGTCAGTGTGTGTGGAACGGGACTGCAGTGTGGGTCAGTCAGTGTGTGGAATGGGACTGCAGTATGGGTCAGTCAGTGTGTGGAACGGGACTGCAGTATGGGTCAGTCAGTGTGTGTGGAATGGGACTGCAGTATGGGTCAGTCAGTGCGTGTGGAATGGGACTGCAGTATGGGTCAGTCAGTGTGTGTGGAACGGGACTGCAGTATGGGTCAGTCAGTGTGTGTGGAATGGGACTGCAGTATGGGTCAGTCAGTGTGTGTGGAATGGGACTGCAGTATGGGTCAGTCTGTGTGTGGAACGGGACTGCAGTATGGGTCAGTCAGTGTGTGTGGAACGGGACTGCAGTATGGGTCAGTCAGTGTGTGGAACGGGACTGCAGTATGGGTCAGTCAGTGTGTGTGGAATGGGACTGCAGTATGGGTCAGTCAGTGTGTGTGGAATGGGACTGCAGTATGGGTCAGTCAGTGTGTGGAACGGGACTGCAGTATGGGTCAGTCAGTGTGTGGAACGGGACTGCAGTATGGGTCAGTCAGTGTGTGTGGAATGGGACTGCAGTATGGGTCAGTCAGTGTGTGTGGAATGGGACTGCAGTATGGGTCAGTCAGTGTGTGTGGAACGGGACTGCAGTATGGGTCAGTCAGTGTGTGGAACGGGACTGCAGTATGGGTCAGTCAGTGTGTGGAATGGGACTGCAGTATGGGTCAGTCAGTGTGTGTGGAATGGGACTGCAGTATGGGTCAGTCAGTGTGTGTGGAATGGGACTGCAGTATGGGTCAGTCAGTCAGTGTGTGTGGAACGGGACTGCAGTATGGGTCAGTCAGTGCGTGTGGAACGGGACTGCAGTATGGGTCAGTCAGTGTGTGTGGAACGGGACTGCAGTATGGGTCAGTCAGTGTGTGTGGAACGGGACTGCAGTATGGGTCAGTCAGTGTGTGTGGAACGGGACTGCAGTATGGGTCAGTCAGTGTGTGTGGAACGGGACTGCAGTATGGGTCAGTCAGTGCGTGTGGAACGGGACTGCAGTATGGGTCAGTCAGTGTGTGTGGAATGGGACTGCAGTATGGGTCAGTCAGTGTGTGTGGAATGGGACTGCAGTATGGGTCAGTCAGTGCGTGTGGAACGGGACTGCAGTATGGGTCAGTCAGTGCGTGTGGAACGGGACTGCAGTATGGGTCAGTCAGTGTGTGTGGAACGGGACTGCAGTATGGGTCAGTCAGTGCGTGTGGAACGGGACTGCAGTATGGGTCAGTCAGTGCGTGTGGAACGGGACTGCAGTATGGGTCAGTCAGTGTGTGTGGAACGGGACTGCAGTATGGGTCAGTCAGTGTGTGGAATGGGACTGCAGTATGGGTCAGTCAGTGCGTGTGGAACGGGACTGCAGTATGGGTCAGTCAGTGTGTGTGGAACAGGACTGCAGTATGGGTCAGTCAGTGTGTGTGGAATGGGACTGCAGTGTGGGTCAGTCAGTGTGTGTGGAACGGGACTGCAGTATGGGTCAGTCAGTGTGTGTGGAATGGGACTGCAGTATGGGTCAGTCAGTGCGTGTGGAACGGGACTGCAGTATGGGTCAGTCAGTGTGTGTGGAACGGGACTGCAGTATGGGTCAGTCAGTGTGTGTGGAACGGGACTGCAGTATGGGTCAGTCAGTGTGTGTGGAACGGGACTGCAGTATGGGTCAGTCAGTGTGTGTGGAACGGGACTGCAGTATGGGTCAGTCAGTGCGTGTGGAACGGGACTGCAGTATGGGTCAGTCAGTGTGTGTGGAACGGGACTGCAGTATGGGTCAGTCAGTGTGTGGAACGGGACTGCAGTATGGGTCAGTCAGTGTGTGTGGAATGGGACTGCAGTATGGGTCAGTCAGTGCGTGTGGAACGGGACTGCAGTATGGGTCAGTCAGTGCGTGTGGAACGGGACTGCAGTATGGGTCAGTCAGTGCGTGTGGAACGGGACTGCAGTATGGGTCAGTCAGTGCGTGTGGAACGGGACTGCAGTATGGGTCAGTCAGTGCGTGTGGAACGGGACTGCAGTATGGGTCAGTCAGTGTGTGTGGAACGGGACTGCAGTATGGGTCAGTCAGTGTGTGTGGAACGGGACTGCAGTATGGGTCAGTCAGTGTGTGTGGAATGGGACTGCAGTATGGGTCAGTCAGTGCGTGTGGAACGGGACTGCAGTATGGGTCAGTCAGTGTGTGTGGAACGGGACTGCAGTATGGGTCAGTCAGTGTGTGTGGAACGGGACTGCAGTATGGGTCAGTCAGTGTGTGGAACGGGACTGCAGTATGGGTCAGTCAGTGTGTGTGGGACCGGACTGCAGTATGGGTCAGTCAGTGTGTGTGGAATGGGACTGCAGTATGGGTCAGTCAGTGTGTGTGGAATGGGACTGCAGTATGGGTCAGTCAGTGTGTGGGGAACGGGACTGCAGTATGGGTCAGTCAGTGTGTGTGGAACGGGACTGCAGTGTGGGTCAGTCAGTGTGTGGAATGGGACTGCAGTATGGGTCAGTCAGTGTGTGGAACGGGACTGCAGTATGGGTCAGTCAGTGTGTGTGGAATGGGACTGCAGCATGGGTCAGTCAGTGCGTGTGGAATGGGACTGCAGTATGGGTCAGTCAGTGTGTGTGGAACGGGACTGCAGTATGGGTCAGTCAGTGTGTGTGGAATGGGACTGCAGTATGGGTCAGTCAGTGTGTGTGGAATGGGACTGCAGTATGGGTCAGTCTGTGTGTGGAACGGGACTGCAGTATGGGTCAGTCAGTGTGTGTGGAACGGGACTGCAGTATGGGTCAGTCAGTGTGTGGAACGGGACTGCAGTATGGGTCAGTCAGTGTGTGTGGAATGGGACTGCAGTATGGGTCAGTCAGTGTGTGTGGAATGGGACTGCAGTATGGGTCAGTCAGTGTGTGGAACGGGACTGCAGTATGGGTCAGTCAGTGTGTGGAACGGGACTGCAGTATGGGTCAGTCAGTGTGTGTGGAATGGGACTGCAGTATGGGTCAGTCAGTGTGTGTGGAATGGGACTGCAGTATGGGTCAGTCAGTGTGTGTGGAACGGGACTGCAGTATGGGTCAGTCAGTGTGTGGAACGGGACTGCAGTATGGGTCAGTCAGTGTGTGGAATGGGACTGCAGTATGGGTCAGTCAGTGTGTGTGGAATGGGACTGCAGTATGGGTCAGTCAGTGTGTGTGGAATGGGACTGCAGTATGGGTCAGTCAGTCAGTGTGTGTGGAACGGGACTGCAGTATGGGTCAGTCAGTGTGTGTGGAACGGGACTGCAGTATGGGTCAGTCAGTGTGTGTGGAACGGGACTGCAGTATGGGTCAGTCAGTGTGTGTGGAACGGGACTGCAGTATGGGTCAGTCAGTGTGTGTGGAACGGGACTGCAGTATGGGTCAGTCAGTGTGTGTGGAACGGGACTGCAGTATGGGTCAGTCAGTGCGTGTGGAACGGGACTGCAGTATGGGTCAGTCAGTGTGTGTGGAACAGGACTGCAGTATGGGTCAGTCAGTGCGTGTGGAATGGGACTGCAGTATGGGTCAGTCAGTGCGTGTGGAACGGGACTTCAGTATGGGTCAGTCAGTGTGTGTGGAACGGGACTGCAGTATGGGTCAGTCAGTGCGTGTGGAATGGGACTGCAGTATGGGTCAGTCAGTGCGTGTGGAACGGGACTTCAGTATGGGTCAGTCAGTGTGTGTGGAACGGGACTGCAGTATGGGTCAGTCAGTGTGTGTGGAATGGGACTGCAGTATGGGTCAGTCAGTGCGTGTGGAATGGGACTGCAGTATGGGTCAGTCAGTGCGTGTGGAATGGGACTGCAGTATGGGTCAGTCAGTGCGTGTGGAACGGGACTTCAGTATGGGTCAGTCAGTGTGTGTGGAACGGGACTGCAGTATGGGTCAGTCAGTGCGTGTGGAATGGGACTGCAGTATGGGTCAGTCAGTGCGTGTGGCACGGGACTTCAGTATGGGTCAGTCAGTGTGTGTGGAACGGGACTGCAGTATGGGTCAGTCAGTGTGTGTGGAATGGGACTGCAGTATGGGTCAGTCAGTGCGTGTGGAATGGGACTGCAGTATGGGTCAGTCAGTGTGTGTGGAACGGGACTGCAGTATGGGTCAGTCAGTGTGTGTGGAACAGGACTGCAGTATGGGTCAGTCAGTGTGTGTGGAACGGGACTGCAGTATGGGTCAGTCAGTGCGTGTGGAATGGGACTGCAGTATGGGTCAGTCAGTGCGTGTGGAACGGGACTGCAGTATGGGTCAGTCAGTGTGTGTGGAACGGGACTTCAGTATGGGTCAGTCAGTGTGTGTGGAACGGGACTGCAGTATGGGTCAGTCAGTGTGTGTGGAACGGGACTGCAGTATGGGTCAGTCAGTGTGTGTGGAACGGGACTGCAGTGTGGGTCAGTCAGTGCGTGTGGAATGGGACTGCAGTATGGGTCAGTCAGTGTGTGTGGAATGGGACTGCAGTATGGGTCAGTCAGTCAGTCCGTGTGGAACGGGACTGCAGTATGGGTCAGTCAGTGTGTGTGGAACGGGACTGCAGTATGGGTCAGTCAGTGTGTGTGGAATGGGACTGCAGTATGGGTCAGTCAGTCAGTGTGTGTGGAACGGGACTGCAGTGTGGGTCAGTCAGTGTGTGTGGAACGGGACTGCAGTGTGGGTCAGTCAGTGCGTGTGGAATGGGACTGAGTATGGGTCAGTCAGTGTGTGTGGAATGGGACTGCAGTATGGGTCAGTCAGTGTGTGTGGAACGGGACTGCAGTATGGGTCAGTCAGTGTGTGTGGAACGGGACTGCAGTATGGGTCAGTCAGTGTGTGTGGAATGGGACTGCAGTATGGGTCAGTCAGTGTGTGTGGAACGGGACTGCAGTGTGGGTCAGTCAGTGTGTGTGGAACGGGACTGCAGTGTGGGTCAGTCAGTGCGTGTGGAATGGGACTGCAGTATGGGCCAGTCAGTGCGTGTGGAATGGGACTGCAGTATGGGTCAGTCAGTCAGTCCGTGTGGAACGGGACTGCAGTATGGGTCAGTCAGTGTGTGTGGAACGGGACTGCAGTATGGGTCAGTCAGTGTGTGTGGAATGGGACTGCAGTATGGGTCAGTCAGTCAGTGTGTGTGGAACGGGACTGCAGTATGGGTCAGTCAGTCAGTGTGTGTGGAATGGGACTGCAGTATGGGTCAGTCAGTGTGTGTGGAACGGGACTGCAGTGTGGGTCAGTCAGTGTGTGTGGAACGGGACTGCAGTGTGGGTCAGTCAGTGTGTGTGGAACGGGACTGCAGTATGGGTCAGTCAGTCAGTGTGTGTGGAATGGGACTGCAGTATGGGTCAGTCAGTGTGTGTGGAGCGGGACTGCAGTATGGGTCAGTCAGTGTGTGTGGAGCGGGACTGCAGTATGGGTCAGTCAGTGTGTGGGGAACGGGACTGCAGTATGGGTCAGTCAGTGTGTGTGGAATGGGACTGCAGTATGGGTCAGTCAGTGCGTGGGGAACGGGACTGCAGTATGTGTCAGTCAGTGTGTGTGGAATGGGACTGCAGTATGGGTCAGTCAGTGTGTGTGGAACGGGACTGCAGTGTGGGTCAGTCAGTGTGTGTGGAACGGGACTGCAGTGTGGGTCAGTCAGTGTGTGTGGAATGGGACTGCAGTGTGGGTCAGTCAGTGTGTGTGGAACGGGACTGCAGTGTGGGTCAGTCAGTGTGTGTGGAATGGGACTGCAGTATGGGTCAGTCAGTGTGTGTGGAACGGGACTGCAGTATGGGTCAGTCAGTGTGTGTGGAACGGGACTGCAGTATGGGTCAGTCAGTGTGTGTGGAACGGGACTGCAGTATGGGTCAGTCAGTGTGTGTGGAACGGGACTGCAGTATGGGTCAGTCAGTGTGTGTGGAACGGGACTGCAGTGTGGGTCAGTCAGTGTGTGTGGAACGGGACTGCAGTGTGGGTCAGTCATGGAGTCACACAGTGCAGAAATGACCCTTTGCTCCATCGGATCTGCACCGACAATAATTACTACTAAAGGATCGCTAATTCCATTTTCCTGCACTTGTCCCATCCATAAATGTTATGATATTTCAAGTACTCATCCAAGTACTTTTTTAAAAGTTTGTCACGCTTCCGGCCTCCAATACCTTCCCAGGCCGTGCATTCCAAATTCCCACCACCTCTGATTGAATTTATATTTCTCAAATCCCCTCTGAATCTCCTGCCCCTTACCCTAAAACGATGCCCCCTCAACCAAGGGGAACAGCTGCTCCCTCCTCACCCTGTTCATGCTCCTCATAACCTTATACATCTCAATCATGTCCCCCCTCAGCCTTCTCTGCTCGAGAGAAAACAATCCAAGCCTATCCAGTCTCTCCTTACAGTTAAAATGCTCCATCTTTGGCAACATCCTGGTGAACCTCCTCTGTACCGTCTCTCGTACTATCTATCCTTTAACTTCATACAGTTGTTTTGCATTAATTCAGAATAAAGGGTGCTAGAGGGAGTTTCATACCCTTTCTGATGTCCTCTGAAGGCCCTGTACCCTCCCTGTCCTCTCCCAAAGATCATATTAACTGCTCACAACATGACAACGACTTTGTTGGCATACATATTCTATTCATTGGATCATTTGAGCTTCCACCGAGAATGGATGGCAGTGAGGTACAATCCAGTGAGGACACTGTGAAAAGTGGGTTGGAAAATAAAATACATTTCAATGTTAACTAATTCTCTTCATTCAGGACTTGCAATCTCCTCCCACGGCCAAGTAATCGTGGGTCATTATAAAATCAAGTGCTGCCAAATTCATTTTCTATGAATGTTAATCTGTGGCATGAATTCCAAACACATCACACCGACCATTCTGGGAAATGTGGGATCATAAATTGAGAGTGTGGTGAACCATCGTTGGTTCCCACTAGATAGTACTGAGCCAGGGTCTGGCCAGTACGATGAGTCTGTATATATGTTGCTGTTGGGGTTAGGGTTTGGTTGTTCTACATGTTACTGTTGAGGTTAGGGTTGGGCTGTTCTACCTGGATTATAGTTATTATGGTACATCCCAGTCGGGCTCCGCCTCCTGGGAGAGGTATAAAGGTCACTGCTCTGTCTGGGACCCTTCAGTCTGGGATCGTGTATTATATATGGTAGCTCTATTGTAGTAGTCAATAAAAGCCTTTATTTCCTCGAGCATCTCTCGCCTCGTGAGTTATATCGCGCATCAGAGAGTAAAATACTTTCTTCACATGGAGATGATGTTTCTATTTGTGAAGGAGTCCAAAACCATGGGTCACAAATCGAGGCTGGTCACTGATAGGTGGACAGAGTGGTGAAGAAGGCATTCGGCGTGCTGGGTTTCATTGGTCAAAACATTGAATACAGGAGTTGGGACTTGTCGAAGTTGTACAAGACATTGGTAAGGCCACACTTGGAATACTGTGTTCAGTTTTGGTCACCCTATTATAGAAAGGATATTATTCAACTAGAAAGAGTGCAGAAGAGATTTACTAGGATGCTACCGGGACTTGATGGTTTGAGTTATAAGGAGAGGCTGGATAGACTGGGACTTTTTTCTCTGGAGCGTAGGAGGCTGAGGGGTGATCTTATAGAGGTCTATAAAATAATGAGGGGCACAGATCAGCGAGATAGTCAATATCTGTTCCCAAAAGTAGGGGAGTCTAAAACTAGAGGGCATAGGTTTAAGGTGAGAGGGGAGAGATACAAAAGTGTCCAGAGGGGCAATGTTTTCACACAGAGGGTGGCGAGTGTCTGGAACGAGCTGCCAGAGGTAGTAGTGGAGGCGGGTACAATTTTATCTTTTAAAAAGCATTTAGATAGTTACATGGGTAAGATGGATATAGAGGGATATGGGCTAAATGCGGGCAATTGGGATTAGCTTAGGGGTTTTACAAAAAAGGGTGGCATGGACAAGTTGGGCCGAAGGGCCTGTTTCCATGCTGTAAACCTCTATGACTCTGTGACTAATGAAGGAAAACCGTCTTCACTCAGTAGTGCAAATGTCAGCAAGGGGAGCAACTGAGGCAAATAGCAGTGATCCCTATAATGAATGCCAGATAAGTACATGAAGGAATAGAAGGAAATGTTGATAATGAGTTGTAATATACAGAGTCGGAGGCATAAAACACCTGTTGGGCTGAATGGCCCGTTTCTGTGCTGTAAATTCAACGTCACTTTTCAGCACTCAAATATGAAAGATACACATCAATGTTTTACTGCGGGTTTGTGAGTTTTACTATTCAGTGCCTGAACCATAGAGTTTAACAGGATATGAGGAAACATTTCTTCACCCAAAGTGTGGTGAGCCTGTGGAATTCATTACCACAGGAAGTAGTTGATGTAAAAACATTGAATGTATTCAGGAGGCAGCTGGATGTGGCACTTGGGGCGAATGGGATCAAAGGTTATGGGGAGAAAGCAGGATTAGGCTATTGAGTTGGATGATCAGCCATGATCGTAATGAATGGCGGAGCAGGCTCGAAGGGCCGAATGGCCTCTTTCTGCTCCTATCTTTTACGTTCCTATAAGGTCCAATGCATTAAGCTGTGGTGGTAATGCTCTTTTTTAAAAAACATTTGATGGGAGTGAATAAAAATAAATAACTCGTACAAGTTATTCTGATAGCGGTGAAGCTTGAGGAGTTCATTAGAATGTCAAAACTGTGAATGCAGCACTGATGAAGTGTATTTGTTGTCCAATCCTAGCTGCCCTGAGGGTTTTCAGACCAAACCATATGGTATGGGAGTGGAAACAAATGCAAGACAGACTGAGCAGCAGTGGCTGCCGTAAGTATATATTAGTGCAAGGGCTGGATATTTCAGTTTACAATAAACCAGGCAACTTTCATGGGCTCTGTTCTGGTACTGACCCACTAGTAAACACCCTAATGGAATTCAGTTGTAGAACATCCAGTATGGAATTGGAACTCGAGGCTGCCAGTCGAGTACTATAACCAAATGTTCTGTGTGGATCTCACACAGGGATGGAGGAGGGCTTGCTGGAGCCATATCACATATAGAAATATGACATTTATTTACTTCCACCTTTTTTCATGAGAAACGTTTCTCACCGACAATGGATTTGCCCTGTGAACAGACATATCTTCACCATTAATTTATATTCTACTCGAAAGAGGAAGCTGTTCTTTTCCTAAAACATTTACTCCCCCGCTGCCGCACAGTTTCTTAGATAGAAAGACAATCTTGTGGATTTATTTTTAATCCCGTGTCGAATAAAGTTTGGGAATGGTTTTTTTGCAATGCAATAAATTGAACTCTACTAGTCATTGAAAAGATCTCACTGCCATATATTTGGTGGAACTTTGCAAAGATATAAGAACATAAGAACTAGGAGCAGGAGTCGGCCATCTGGCCCCTCGAGCCTGCTCCGCCATTCAATACGATCGTGGCTGATTTTTTCGTGGACTCAGCTCCACTTACCCGCCCGCTCACCATAACCCTTAATTCCTTTACTGTTCAAAAATTTATCTATCTTTGTCTTAAAAACATTCAATGAGGTAGCCTCAACTGCTTCACTGGGCAGGGAATTCCACAGATTCACAACCCTTTGGGTGAAGAAGTTCTTCCTCAACTCATATAACAATGGGAATGGGAATTCTTGCCTCCAGAAATTCACGAGCAAAGTTTTTCATGTTGGAATGTCCCACGCACTCTTAAACAAAATTAACCTCACCAGTGACAACACGACCTTCACAAGATCAGCACTCAAACTGTTTGCGTGATTACCTTGGATGCACACTTTCTGCAAACGCTCCTGTCCTTAATTTCAACTGCTCCACTTCCGTTCTTAACTTGCCGATTTCATTTGCCAGTCTCTCCTGTGTAAGTCAAACACACGCACATCACATATCATTGCTAGGAAAACCTGCAAAGAAATAAAAACCGGACACCGAGGCAAGTATTTACTGAGACAAGGTAACCAAAGACCCCGTGTGCCGCGATGATGGACAGAATCGTCTTTCCAATCAACTAATTTCTGAAAACCTCCTGTCATTTGAATGAAAGTTTCAATGGTCAAACAAACCTATAAAAGCCAATTAAGATCTTAGTATGGTTCATGTAATGAGTGACACAGTGGTTAGCACCACTGCCTCACAGCGCCAGGGACCCGGGTTCAATTCCAGCCTTGGGTCACTGTCTGTGTGGAGTTTGTATGCTCTCTTCGTGTCTGCGTGGGTTTCCTCCGGGTGCTCCGGTTTCCTCCCACAATCCAAAGATGTGCGGGTTAGGTTGATTGGCCATGATAAATTGCCCCTTAGTGTCGGAGATTAGCAGGGTAAATATGTGGGGTTATGGGGAGGGGGCCTGGTGGGATTGTTGTCGGTACAGACTCGATGGGTTGAATGGCCTCCTTCTGCACTGTAGGGATTCTATGATAATGATAGTTTCAAATTTTGTTAACAAACGAAAACAATTTGAGTCTGCGTGATGATTATTTTTATAATTCCGCTGTTAGCCATTGAAACATTGAGTTGCATGTCATAATAAGCCTCCCCTTGCCTGCAAGGAGAACGATTGAGTGCCTCCTGCCCTGTGAAAGCAGTGGCACGGGAGGAGCAGTGATATGTGCTCAGCTGATATCAGGACAGATGCTCTTATAAAAATACAGCTCTCAATTTTAATCCATGATGCCCAGTCTTCTCTCAGTGAATTAACATTCAGATGCAAAACAGTTACCAAATTTCTTGAAAGTGCTTTGCTTTGAGGCTGTACTGTTGTGCAGGGAGAGCAGAGAAATTAAATATCTTTCGCTGTAATTATATGGTTTTTCAAAAGTGACTTTCAACAGGTTGCCACCGGCAAATGCCAAGAGACAAAAGAGAGATTGTGGAAACAGGGCCACATCAATCAACGAAAATGGAGAGGTGAAAGATAGAGGCAGCAGACATGATGGCCACATACCATTTACAGCTTTGGGTTCAAATCTGGCATTAGTAGCTCAAATGAACAACAACAAAGAACAAAGAAAATTATAGCACAGAAACAGGCCCTTCGGCCCTCCAAGCCTGCACTGACCAAGCTGCCCAACTGAACTAAAACCCTTACCCTTCCGGGGACCATATCTCTCTAAAGAGCAAAGAAAATTAAGGAGGTTCAAGGTCAAGTTAAAAAGGGCAGCAGCACGGAGGCACAGTGGTTAGCACTGCTGCTTCACAGCGCCAGGGACCTGGGTTCAATTCCCGGTTTGGGTCACTGTGTGTGCAGAGTCTGCACGTTCTCTCCGTGTCTGTGTGGGTTTCCTCCAGGTGTTCGGGTTTCCTCCCACAGTCCGAAAGATGTGCTGATTAGATGCATTGGTCGTTCTAAATCCTCCCTCAGGTGACAGTGTGGCGACTAGGGGAATTTCACAGTAACTTCATTGCAGTGTTAATGTAAGCCTACTTGTGACACTAATAAATAAATTTTAAATGGCAGAGTGTGTGTCCGCAAGACCTTCTGCCAGACTTCAACCAGGACAACTCTCAGTGCATTTAGGCGATTCACCGACCATTTAGTACACGCCAGGATGAGATAGCAGGGGAAAACACATCAATGTGCAAATACGAGATGTTTCCCTCCAAACGACTCCTTATGGAGTTAAGCTTGACTGTGCATTGATTTAGGTTTCCCGAGTTTGCACACGTTGTATTGTCAGGGTCAGTGTTGCGAACACAAGCCTGTTGTTTTCTCAGTGCAGTCAAGCTGCAATAATTTCAAACTAATCTGTAACTAAAAAAAGCAAAAACACCTCGAGGCTGCGAGTATGCACTTGCTATGTCAGCAGAAGAAAGGTTAATGGGTTTTGAGACCTGGCCATGTATTTCAATTCTTTGTCTGAATATGAAATCAGCAAGCATTCAAGACAAGAGTTTGAGCACTTTGTGAAAAACAAAGTACACATTTTGTTTTAGGAGCCATATTCTTTTATCCAATCCAATTGGATTACATGGGGAATTATTTTACACTGGAATGTACAGCAACAGTTCCCAACGGGTTACTAAATCCCAGCTGGTTACTAAACAGCTTCAGGGAGTAGTGCCAATTCATATTGTGGAACCTGTTTCAGCAGCTGAGTCTGCTGTGCGTAGATCTGGTTTACATTGCAACAAACACAGAAAATGCTGGAAAACCTCAGCAGGTCTGACAGCATCTGTGGAGAGAGAATAGAGCCAACGTTTCGAGTCTGGATGACCCTTCATCAGAGCTGAGAGCAAAGAGAATCAGCAGAGATTTATACTATTGGGGTGGGCGGGGCTGGAATGGGACAAAGGGAATGTAAATGAGGATACAGAAGGCTGAGAAGGGGTGAAAAGTGTCCATTAAGTGATCAGAATGCGTGAATGGCAGATCAGAGGTACTGCCTGGGCAGTCCTTTAACCATCTGTTGCCACCTCCTAGTTCTCAGCTACATACAGCCCTTCAGCTTTATAATCCAAAAGCACACAGCATCACTTTCCACATGTACACTGATGACACCCAATTTGACCTCACTACCTTCTCCCTCGACTCCTCTGCTTTTATCAATTTGTCAGACTACTGGATGAGCAGAAATTTCCTCCAACTAAATATTGGGAAGAACAAAGAACAGTACAGCACAGGAAACAGGCCCTTCGGCCCTCCAAGCCTGTGCTGCTCATTGGTCCAACTAGACCATTCGTTTGTATCCCTCCATTCCCAGACTGCTCATGTGACTATCCAGGTAAGTCTGAGCTATTGCCTTGGTCTCCGCTACAAATTCTATTCCATCAGTCTCCCTGACAACTATCTAATGCTAAATCACATTGGTGTCATATCTGACCCTGAAGTGATTTTCCAACCATACATCCACATCATCACCAATACCTCCTGTACCCAACTCTGTAATATCCACTTTGCTTTAACTCATATATTTCTACAACCTTCATCTTATTTCTAGACTTAACTATTCCAGTGCCCCTCACAGTGTGAAAACCAGAGGCCATCCAAACTGCTTCTGTCTGTATCCGAAGTCATAAAATCTTCCATTCACCCAATTTGCTCCTGGTTAATGAAATGACGCAAATTTTAAAATTCTCATCCTCATTTCCGAATCCAATGTGAGTGCATTGCCCCTCCTTATGTTTGTAATCTCCTCCAGCCCCGCAGTCCGCCAGCGATGTTAATGCTGTAATCTAAATACAAGCTCTTGGTGTTTCTGCAGCCACTTTGGTGCTCAGCACTGTGGTCAATATTGGTGGCAATCAAACGGAGGGAAAGAAAGCAACTCCACAAGGTGAAGCTCTGAGGTTCCACTGCTTTGTGATGTCACCACGCTGCCCTAATAATAAAGCAAACAGAGGACAAAATAGATTGAAAACAAAAGGCGAGTATCGGCACATCCTGACCACCCAAACAGCGATCTGCACCTTGTCCTGATGATATTCTTCAAGCTGTTTTCTCGTACTTTCCACTTCTTGTATTAGCGTGTTCTGGAAGGAGAAAAAAAGCAGAGAGAAGTGTGAGAGATGGTGGTTTGCGATCAGTACAATTATTTTAGACTGATTGCAATGCATATCTAACTGGAGTCCAAGCATAATGTGTATGCAACAACCTACCGCATGGTAGGTCGTTGCGTAAGGTTAAATCTCACGGGATCTAGGGTGAGGTAGCTAAATGGATATAAAATTGGTTTCTTGACAGAAGCCAGAGGGTGGTTGTAGAGGGTTGTTTTTCAAACTGGAGGCCTGTGACCAGCAGTGTGCCTCAGGGATCAGTGCTGGGTCCACTGTTATTTGTCATTTACATTAATGATTTGGATGAGAATATAGGAGACATGGTTAGTAAGTATGCAGATGACACCAAGATTGGTGGCATAGTGGACAGTGAGGAAAGTTATCTTTGATTGCAACAGGATCTTGATCAGTTGGGCCAGTGGGCTGACGAATGGCAGACGGAGTTTAATTTTAGACAAATGCGAGGTGATGGATTTTGGTAGATTGAACCAGGGCAGGACTTACTCCGTTAATGGTAGGGTGTTGGGGAGAGTTACAGAACAAAGAGATCTAGGGGTACATGTTCATAGCTCCTTGAAAATTGAGTCACAGGTGGACAGAGTGGAGAAGGCGGCATTCGGCATGCTTGGTTTCATCGGTCAGGACATTGAATACAGGAATTGGAACGTCTTGTTGAAGTTGTGCAAGACATTGGTAAGGCCACACTTGGAATACTGTGTACAGTTCTGGTCACCCTATTATAGAAAGGAGATTATTAAACTAGAAAGAATGCAGAAAAGATTTACTAGGATGCAACCGAGACTTGATGGTTTAGGTTGTAAGGAGAGGCTGGATAACTGGGACTTTTTTCTAGAAGGCTGAGGGGTGACCTTATAGAGGTCTATAAAATAATGAGGGGCACAGATCAGCTAGATAGTCAATATCTTTTCCCAAAAGTAGGGGAGTCTAAAACTAGAGGGCATAGGTTTATGGTGAGAGGGGAGAGATACAAAATGGTCCAGAGGGGCAATTTTTTCACACAGAGGGTGGTGAGTGTCTGGAACAAGCTGCCAGAGGTAGCAGTAGAGGCGGGTACAATTTTGTCTTTTAAAAAGCATTTAGATAGTTACATGGGTACGATGGGTACAGAGGGATATGGACCAAATGTGGGCAATTGGGATTAGGGTTTTTTTTTAAAAAAAATGGACGGCACAGACAAGTTGGGCCGAAGGGCCTGTTTCCATGCTGTAAACCTCTATGACTCTAGTGTGTAAATAGCAATGTACACTGTAGTACTGGGCAGAGGTGATTCACTCATTCACATTGAAATATATGTTTTAGATGTTTCTATTTATCATAGCCATTCCAACTTTTAACCTTAGCAACGGGAAATTATGTTTTTTACTATAGGATGATCCTGGAAAGCAAAGATAATCCACTGTCATCTCCAACAACAAAATACGAGGAACATCTTTGTCACTGAGATGAAGACCACCCAATCATCTGTCTGTGCCATATTTCCTCCATTCCCCTTATCCAGCAAGTCACACCTTCCACAAAGTTCTCTGTCCAAGCCTCAAACCCATCGCTCGAGCGCACCTTGTCCATGAGACTCAACAGGGGTTGAAGAAAGTTCTTGTCTGGTGTCCCTTCCTGGAAGAACGTCTATTTCCCAAAGTTAAATATTGGGGAACACATCCTCTTCTTTCCCTACTGCCAATTCTACTCTCCTCCGAGCTCACTGTCATCAGACTGATTGAAATGTTGGTAACTTCGCTGATACTAACAGAGTTCTGACTCCATATTATTGACTTAAAAAGATGCCAAAATTAAAGCAAATTACTCGGAATGCTAGAAACAGGAAGTGCTGGGCATACTGGCAGCATCTGTGGAGAGGGAAACAGAGGTAATGCTTGGCGTCGAATACGACTTTTACAGAACAACAGCTCTGAAGAGTAATATTCAAATTCAAATGTTAACACTCTCTCTCTCCACATGTACTGCCAGACCTGCTGAGCTTTTCCAACACTTTCTGTTTTTATTTCATTAAGGTTGCCTGCTTCTACCACCGTATTGTGATCCATAGCTCTCCTGGCCTCTGACTATCTGCTGCCAAATCCTCCACCCAGCTCTTTGTTACTTCCTGACTTGGTTATTCGAATGCAGGCCCATCATCCTCCACTTTCCATCAACCTCAGATCATCCAAGTGCTCTGCTGTTCTCATCCTTCGTCTCATCCATTCACACATCATTGAGCACTCTGACAGACATTAGTTCCTAGTCTCTCAACACATCAAATTTAAATTCCTCATCCTCATGTTTAAATCTCTTCATGGCTTCGCCCTTCCTGATATTTGGACCTTCTCTAGATCTACAGCGCTTCAAGAACTCGGGTTCCTCGAACCCTGGCCTCTTGCATCCTGAAATCTAACCTACCAACAGCAGCCGTCACTTCAGATGTCTGAGCGTTAAGTTCTGAAATTCCCATTCTGAGCTTTTCCAATTTTCTGTCTCCCTCATTCGAGTCTGCTCCGCCATTCAATCATGGCTGATATTTTTCCCATCCCCATTCTCCTGCCTTTTCCCCATAACTCCTGATCCCCTTATTAATCAAGAACCTATCTATCTCTTGTCTTAAACACACTGACCCGGCCCCCACAGCCTTCTGCGCCAAAGAGTTCCACAGATTCACCACTCACTGGCTGAAGAAATTCCTCCTTATCTTTGTTTTAAAGGATTGTTCCTTTACCTTTAGCCTGAGGTTGTGCACAAATCTAAAAGCTGGACAAAGAGCTGGATTACATCTCCCTCATTCGGACTCTCCTTGTAATCCAGCTCTTTGTCCAGCTTTTAGATTTGTGCACAACCTCAGGCTAAAGGTAAAGGAACAATCCTTTAAAACAAAGATAAGGAGGAATTTCTTCAGCCAGTGAGTGGTGAATCTGTGGAACTCTTTGGCGCAGAAGGCTGTGGGGGCCGGGTCAGTGTGTTTAAGACAAGAGATAGATAGGTTCTTGATTAATAAGGGGATCAGGGGTTATGGGGAAAAGGCAGGAGAATGGGGATGAGAAAAGTATCAGCCATGATTGAATGGCGGAGCAGACTCGATGGGCCGAGTGGCCTAATTCTGCTCCTATAGCTTAAGGTCTTATGGTCTAATTACTCCTTTGTTGGCTCTTTAATTTTTTTAAAGTTTTAAGTTAGTTTAAGTTTATTTATTAGTGGCACAAGTAGGCTTATATTAACACTGCAATGAAGCTACTGTGAAAATCCCCTAGTCGCCGTACTCCGGTGCCTGTTCGGGTACACTGAGGGAGAATTTAACATGGCCAATGCATGTAACCAACATATCTTTCAGACTGTGGGAAACCGGAGCATCCAGAGGAAACCCACGCAGACACGGGGAGAACATGCAAACTCTGCACAGACAGTGACCCAAGCTGGGAGTCGAACCCAAGTCTCTGGTGCTGTGAGGCAGCTGTGCTAACCACTGTGCCACCCATGGTGTGAAGTACCTTGGGATGCTTTTCGGTGTTAAAAGCCCATGTGTGCACTGAACTGTCAGACTAGAGGAAGAGCCTAAGCAACTGAAGAGTCAGACCAAAGATCACATCTCAGACAATAGTAAATTTGACAAGGCATGAAGAAGAACGTATTCAATGTCAATCAATCACACTTTGGTCTTGCATGTCACTACCTTATCAACGAACTACACCAATCTCCCATGGATTCACAGGGTAGTCTAGACAATTTTATTTGGGTTGAGTACTGTTACAGGATAGGGTTAATGGAAGCAAGGTGGCAATGTGAGATGAGGATGCAAGTAACAGTGGTGAGGAAAAAGGAAGAGGGAAAGGGGAAGAGATGTGAGGAAGAACAGTGAATGGAAATAGAGGGGGAGGGGCCAATGAAGAACAGCTCAGGAAGGAGATTTCAGGTTAGCAGAGGGAAGGTGAGGAGAACAGCTATTTACTTATAAATGTGAGGTGATTCATTTTGGTAGGACTAATTTAAATGTGGATTACAGGGTCAAAGGTCGGGTTCTGAAGACTGTGGAGGAACAGAGATCTTGGGGTCCATATCCACAGATCTCTAAAGGTTGCCACTCAAGTGGATAGAGCTGTGAAGAAGGCCTATAGTGTGTTAGCTTTTATTAACAGGGGGTTGGGGTTTTAAGAGCCGTGGGGTTATGCTGCAACTGTACAGGACCTTGGTGAGACCACATTTGGAATATTGTGTGCAGTTCTGGTCACCTCACTATAAGAAGGATGTGGAAGCGCTGGAAAGAGTGCAGAGGAGATTTACCAGGATGCTGCCTGGTTTGGAGGGTAGGTCTTATGAGGAAAGGTTGAGGGAGCTAGGGCTGTTCTCTCTGGAGCGGAGGAGGTTGAGGGGAGACTTAATAGAGGTTTATAAAATGATGAAGGGGATAGATAGAGTGAACGTTCAAAGACTATTTCCTCGGGTGGATGGAGCTATTACAAGGGGGCATAACTATAGGGTTCATGGTGGGAGATACAGGAAGGATATCAGAGGTAGGTTCTTTACGCAGAGAGTGGTTGGGGTGTGGAATGGACTGCCTGCAGTGATAGTGGAGTCAGACACTTTAGGAACATTTAAGCGGTTATTGGATAGGCACATGAAGCACACCAGGATGATAGGGAGTGGGATAGCTTGATCTTGGTTTCAGATAAAGCTCGGCACAACATCGTGGGCCGAAGGGCCTGTTCTGTGCTGTACTGTTCTATGGTCTATGTTCTACTTGAGGTTGGAAAGAAATAATGCAGCTGGAACGCGCAGTCAACTTAGAAGGTGGTTACTGTAAAGAGGCAAAGTGAGAGTGTGTGGTATGTGGTGTGCGCGCATGGCGTGCGGTGCACGTGCATGTGCGGCGCGCGCGCGTGATGTGTGTTTGTGTGGTGCGTGTGTTTGTGGGGTACGTCCTGTTTATAGAGGAAAAGTGGGGAAAAGTTTCAGAAATCCATAGGCTCAACATTCCTGTATCTTTTCAATAAGGGGAAAGGAGAGAGGAGGGGGGAATGAGAGGTCGGACTAAAGTCTTGCCCAGAGTGGGTGGAGGAGCTCAGAAATCAGCATGTTGTTACATTCGGTACAGGGCCACAGGAATTGTTTGGTTGGGAATCATTCTGCTGACAGCGCCACCTGTAGCTGCAACCCTTCAAAACGCTCAGGAAGGCTCTGTCACTAACCGAGATTGCTGTACGATAATCCCTCGAGAACCAATAACGCATTGGTTACGAAACAGGATTACCGTTCACTGAATCTGCCATCAGAATGAAATAACACAGCACACACTTTAGTTTGTCACCAGGTTGCATTGTGGCCATTTCATTAAAATGGTTAAGTGCTGCTATGGCTGATGGGATGAAGTTAACGCTGATGCTGTTGTACAGACGGGCCAAATACAAACCGTGAAAAGATAACTGTACAATTCAGTTTTTAACACTAGTCTGTATTTAAACGAATCAGAGATGGAAGCAGTTTGGGTTGTATATTCTAATCCCTTGTACCATAATATAGGCTTGCTATTTAAACCTGCTTTGTTTTTTTTGATTTGATTTGATTCATTATTGTCACATGTATTAACATAGTGAAAAGTATTGTTCCTTGCGTGCCATACAGACAAAACATACTGTTCATAGAGAAGGAAAGGAGAGGGTGCAGAAAATAGTGCTACAGTCATAGCTAGGGTGCAGAGAAAGATTAGCTTAATATATGGTAGGTTCATTCAAAAGTCCGATAGCAGCAGGGAAGAAGCTGTTCTTGAGTCAGTTGTTGTGTGATCTCAAACATTCGTATCATTTTCCCGATGGAAGGCGGCGGAAGAGAGAATGTCCGGGGTGCGTGGGGTCCTTAATTATGCTGGCTGCTTTGCCGAGGCAGCGGGAAGTGTAGACAGAGTCAATGGACGGGAGGCTGGTTTGCGTGATGGATTGGGCTACATTCACAGTTTTTCATGGACCTGCTCCATTTCTAGCATGAGGAATGTCAGAAACCAAGGGGTTAACAGGTTATCATGGCGGGATGTAGGCAGGAGGGTGAGGTTGAAGTTACAAGCAGATCAGCCATGATCTTATTCAATGGCGGGGCACAATAGAGGGGCCGAGGGACCTGCTCCAAATTTGCATGTCCGTGTGTAATGGTGCTCATTTTTGCTTTGGAATTCTTTAATGAGGCAACAAAATGAGTGGATACAATTTGCTCTGAGAATCAAATGATGCTAAACCAATAGAATTAACAGAAGATTAACAGGTGGATCATGGGCTGGCATGACGGAAAGGAAACACAACACAGCAGTTAACAGGGAATATGAGGCAGGCAGGAAGTGGTGACACAGTGGTTAGCACTGCTGCCTCACAACGCCAGGGACCAGGGTTCGGTTCCCGGCTTGGATCACTGTGTGTGGAGTTTGCACATTCCCCCCGTGTCTACGTGGGTTTTCTCCGGTTTCCTCCCACACTCCAAAAGATGTGTGGGTTAGGTTGATTGGCCATGCTCAATTGCCCCTTAGTGTCATGGGGACTAGCAGCGTAAATATGTGGGGTTACGGGGATGAGACCTAGGGTGGGATTGTTGACCTTGGAGGCTTGATGGGCCGAATAGTCTCCTTCTGCACTGTAGGGGTTCTATGATTCTATAAACAGCGAAGTAGCAGTGTGACGAGCAGAGTTCTATCTGTATTCATCATTTATTTGGTTGACTGCACCTTTTTTGATATAAAGTGTTCTAATGAGACCAACTCTATATCACCAGGGTGACAACATTCCGAGATACCTGGGTCAATGAAACACTTGGCACACAGAATGGTGATAGATAGTAACTTCAAATACAAGCTAATAAAATCTGGAATGGAAAACATTCAACATTCTGGGTCCAAGAACAGCTGATATCATCTCCTGATCCACTCCTTCCAAAATCCTGCAAGTTCCTTCGTCCATCATTCCAAAGGAATGATCAGTCAATATCTCTAGAACCTTCTGTCCCCCTTTCTCAGCCATTATCAATCCAGCTCCCCTCCCAGAGCTAATCAGTGACCTTGAAACTTTCACTGTCACCCAGAGCCTGAGATTTCTATTTCCCAGAGTTAGAAAGCTTACACATTTTGGACTTTTTCTCTCAGCCGAGCTAAGCCAATCGTGTCAATAGCTTCTTCACTTTAACACAGTATTATCTTTCAATGTTGTGAAAGCCTGTTTTATCTCCACCCTTCTTTCCCTCCCACTGTGGCGGCACGATGATACCGTGTTTAGCGCTGCTGCCTCACAGCGCCAGGGACCTGGGTTCAATTCCCGGTTTGGGTCACTGCCTCTGTGGAGTCGGCACATTCTCCCCGTGTCTGCGTGGGTTTCCTCCGAGCGCTCCAGTTTCCTCCCACATTCTGAAAGACATGCTGGTTAGATGCATTAACCCGAACAGGCACCGGAGTGTGGCGACTAGGGGAATTTCACAGTAACTTCATTGCAGTGTTAATGTAAGCCTCACTTGTGACTAATAAATAAACTTTTTAAAAAAACTTTAACTTTCTCTGAACTATTGATGCAACTCAATCCATGAGGCAAGGTGATCAAAACTGCACTTCACCCTCCGGGATGGATCTCACCAGAGGTCAACAGTGTATCAATAATCGTTAAAGGCATCAAACTGCGGATGCTGGAAGGCAGAACACAAACAGAAAATGCTGTAAAGTCTCAGCAGGTCTGACAGCATCTGTGGAGAGAGAACAGAGCCAAACGTTCGAGACAGGATGATCCTTGGTCAGCTCTGACGAAGGGTCATCCAAACCTGAAACGTTGGCTCTATTCTCTCTCCACAGTTGCTGTCAGACCCGCTGAGATTTTCCAGCATTTTCTGTTTTTGTATCAATAATAGTTATCCTGCTTTACGGGGTTAGATTAAGCACACCATAAAGGGTGTTCAACAGATGGGGTCCCTATTATCTAAAAGGCATGCCTTCTAACGTAAATAGTTATCCTAAAGTTAAACAGTTCTGACTTTTTCTGGAAGAATTGGCTCAGATTTCAGTGTTGAAATGCCGATTGTGATCGAGGGATTGACATGCAGTTGCAGTATCACAATATAACCACTAGAGGCCATGTGTTACTGCTGCTGGATCTGAAAGTGATGTGCTGAAACAAGAAGAATGTTTCTGACTTAACCATGGCAACAGGTGCCTGTCAAATAAAATATCTCAGCTCCCATCACAAACCTTTTCAATCTGGTTTTGTGGTGTGGATTCACAGGGGCATTCCCCGAGCGAGACACAATTGTGTTCCTGGTGTTGTGGATCGACACCTTGGTCAGTCTGAATGCTACTTACTCAATGTCTATGATACTTTACCACGATGTGGAGATGCCGGCGTTGGACTGGGGTAAACACAGTAAGAAGTCTCACAACACCAGGTTAAAGTCCAACAGGTTTATTTGGTAGCAAATGCCACTAGCTTTCGGAGCGCTGCCCCTTCGTCAGGTGGAGTGGAGAAATGCTCACAAACAGGGCATACAGAGACACAAACTCAATTTACAGAATAATGATTGGAATGCAGTCTTTACAGATAATCAAGTCTTAAAGGTACAAACAATGTGGGTGGAGAGAGCATTAGGCACAGGTTAAAGAGATGTGTATTGTCTCCAGACAGGACAGCCAGTGAGATTTTGCAAGCCCAGGCAAGCTGTGGGGGTTACAGATAGTGTGACATGAACCCAAGATCCCGGTTGAGGCCGTCCTCATGTGTGCGGAACTTGGCTATCAGTCTCTGCTCAGTGACTCTGCACTGTCGTGTGTCGTGAAGGCCGCCTTGGAGAACGCTTACCCAAAGATCAGATGCCGAATGCCCGTGACCGCTGAAGTGCTCCCCAACAGGAAGAGAACAGTCTGGCCTGGTGATTGTCGAGCGGTGTTCATTCATCCGTTGTCGTAGCGTCTGCATGGTTTCCCCAATGTACCATGCCTCGGGACATCCTTTCCTGCAGCTTATCAGGTAGACAACGTTGGCCGAGTCACAAAAGTATGTACCGTGTACCTGGTAGATGGTGTTCTCACGTGAGATGATGGCATCCGTGTCGATGATCCGGCACGTCTTGCAGAGGTTGCTGTGGCAGGGTTGTGTGGTGTCGTGGTCACTGTACTCCTGAAGGCTGGGTAGTTTGCTGCGGACAATGGTCTGTTTGAGGTTGTGCGGTTGTTTGAAGGCAAGAAGTGGGGGTGTGGGGATGGCCTTGGCGATATGTTCGTCTTCATCAATGACATGTTGAAGGCTCCGGAGGAGATGCCGTAGCTTCTCCGCTCCGGGGAAGTACTGGACGACGAAGGGTACTCTGTCCACCGTGTCCGTCTTCTGAGGAGGTCGGTGTGGTTTCTCGCTGTGGCGCGTTGGAACTGTCGATCGATGAGCCGAGCGCCATATCCTGTTCTTATGAGGGCATCTTTCAGCGTCTGGAGGTGTCTGTTGCGATCCTCCTCATCCGAGCAGATCCTGTGTATACGGAGGGCTTGTCCGTAGGGGATGGCTTCTTTAACGTGTTTAGGGTGGAAGCTGGAGAAATGGAGCATCGTGAGGTTATCCGTGGGCTTGCGGTACAGTGAGGTGCTGAGGTGACCGTCCTTCATGGAGATGCGCGTGTCCAAGAATGCAACCAATTCCGGAGATCTCTCCACTCACATTGTTTGTACCTTTAAGACTTGATTATCTGTAAAGACTGCATTCCAATCATTATTCTGTAAATTGAGTTTGTGTTTCTGCATGCCCTGTTTGTGAGCATTTCTCCACTCCACCTGACGAAGGGGCAGCGCTCCGAAAGCTAGTGGCATTTGCTACCAAATAAACCTGTTGGACTTTAACCTGGTGTTGTTATACTTTACCACAACAGCAATGTCAGATTCTGAGTACCGCCCTCAGCCACATCCATTATGGTCTGCGACCATTACAGAGCTGGGGAAACCGGGCTCAGAATTCAAACAGACTGATCATCAATCAATCCACCAAATCGTCATTATTCTGCTGTCAGTAAATATGCTCCGCACAATGTTTAATGTCAAACCTATGGGTAAATAATTAATTGTTGTTTTGCTTGTATTTGTTTTTTCACTGCTAAAATATTACTTTGTATTTGTCAGTATCAGATGCTCAATTTCAAACTGCCATCACACCAACAATAATTTACTCCTCTTTTCTTGGGGCAGCACGGTGGCACAGTGCTTAGCACTGCTGCCTCACAGCGCCAGGGACCCGGGTTCAATTCCGGCCTTGGGTGACCGTCTGTCTGGAGTTTGCACATTCTCCACGTGTCTACGTGGGTTTCCTCTGGGTGCTCCGATTTCCTCCAAGGATGTGCTTGTTAGGTGGATTGGCCATGCTAAATTCTCCCTCAGTGTCTCAAGATGTTCAGGTTAGATGAATTAGCCATGGAAAATGTGTGGGATAATGGGGATAGGGACGGGGGAAGAGGGCCTGGCTAAGATACTCGGTCAGAGAGTTGGTGCAGACTTGATGGGCCGAATGGCACTGTTGGGATTCTATAATTGTGAAAATGGCTCCATGCATTGCAATCGATGTCACAGGTTTGGAGTGGTGATTTTTTTTTGGCTTTATATTTACATTAACAGTGATGTTCAACATTGAAAATACAGGCCTCCTTGCTGGCCACAACTAATTCAGACTCTTGACAATGTTTCACTCACCAGCCCCTCCCCATCCCTCCAACACTGTGCAAACCCTAAACCCGAAAACACCTACTTTCTCTTCCAGAGCAGCCATCCGCTCCTTCAGGTGGAGCTGGAGCCTTTCATTGGATTCTGACAGCAGTCGATCCACCGTGTCCGATAGACGTTTGTTGTGTTCTTCATTCATCTTCTCCCGTTGCCGAGCCTGTGGTCAGGATTAGAGACACGGGTTAAATATAAACCAAATCAGCCTCAGAAACAATACTCACTGTTCTTTTAAACCGACTTCCTGAATCTCTCCCCAGAGAACCAACTTGGCTTTCCTGGCAATCTGGCAACTTGCTTGGTCACTATCTCGAGTATTAGCTCATAAATTATTTGATTTGATTTATTGATGTCACATGTATTGGGGTACAATGGGAAGTACTGTTTCTCGTGCTACACAGGCAAAACATACCATTCATAGAGTACGTAGGGGAGAAGGAAAAGGAGAGGGTGCAGAATATAGTGTTGCAGTTACAGGAAGGGTGAAGAGCAAGGTCAGCTTAATAAATGATCGGACCATTCAAAAAGTTTGATGGCAGCAGGGAAGAAGCTGTTCTTGAGTCTGTTGGTAGGTGCTTTCAGAATTTTGCATCGTCCTATCATACGCGCATATTTACAGGACTTAACTTCACAATTTACCACCATCTATGGGTTGTTGGTCCAATACTATAACCACTAAGCTTCTATACTCTTGATAAAAAGACCACAATCACAATAAAGTTCTAAGTCAGGTGTATCTTTTCTATTACAATTCAAATCCAGAGAATATGAACTATTTTAACAAATTTTAAAATTCTTCTCAGTCTTGGGTGAAGACAGTGGAATTCTCACTGCACTACTAATCCAAAGGCCCAGGCTCATGCTCTGGGTTCAAATCCCATCATGGATTTCATACTTACTTAATAAATTTATACTTACTTAATAAATCCAAATGGTGACCATGACATCTGTCACTATTTTGTTCCAAAAACCCATCTGCTTCACTAATGTCCTTTAGGGAAGGAAATCTGCTTTCCTTACCGAGTCTGGCCTACACGTGACTTCAGGCCCATTGCAATGTGGTTGACTCTTAACTGCCACTCAGTTCAAGGACAATTAAGAGATGTGCAACAAATGCTCCTTGTCAGCAACACCTACATCCCATTAAATTAAAAAAAACACCCATCTTTACTCAATTCTTCCTCCTTTTCTTTTCCATACACTTCAAATTTACCTCTTCATGTTAATGGAATGTGTCCTATATCATTAACTCAAAAGATGCCGGCGTTGGACTGGGGTGGGCACAGTAAGGAGTCTCACAACACCAGGTTAAAGTCCAACAGGTTTATTTGGTAGCACAAGCTTTCAGAGCGTTGCTACCCCTTTAACTCAAAAGAAAAGGAAAAAGGTTTTACCATATCATCTCTGTGGATTTTGGATATAGGATCATAGAATCATACAGTGCAGGAGGAGGCCATTCGGCCCATTGAGTCTGCACCGACCACGACCCACCCAGGCCCTATCCCCATAACCGCATACATGTACCCTAGCTAGCGCCCCTGACACTAAGGGGCAATTTTAGCATGACCAATCCACACACCTTTGGACTGTGGGAGGAGACCAGACCAGACCAGGAGACCGGAGGAAACCCACACAGACACGGGGAGAACGTGCGAACTCCACAATGACAGTCACCCATGCCGGGAATCGAACCTGGGTCCCTGGCGCTGTGAGGCAGCAGTTTACCAAGTATAGATTGCACAGTGCGAAAACAGGATTTAAAACTTAAATTTAAAGCAAAACCAAAGTCTGATACGAAAGATTGACTCAGTTATAATCATGCAGATGATCCAAATGGTTCAAAAGTGTGTGAAGCAGATGTGCCCAGGGGAATAGACCGGCAGGTCGAGCATGGATGTTACCAGAGTTCCTGCACTTCTAAAGTGAAAAGTACTGAAACCCAATACCCAATTTTACTTTTGAGTAATGATAAATTCAAGAATCTACTCACAAAGTGAGATTTGGAGAAAGCCTAGCTTGTGAAAGTTTATTGTTGAAGTTCACTCTGATAATGACCTTTTACTTCCATCTCTCTGGTAGTAGTTTATCGTTGAGGTGCGCTGACAATGACCTATTGCCCCATCTCTCTGCTAACTCAATTGCAAACAATTTCCTGAGCAAACAAGATTACGAATAGGTCAAAAGCAAAATGCTGCAGACACTGGAAATTGGAGGTAAAAACAGAAAATGCTGACAGTGCTCAGCCAGTGAGACAGAGAGTGGAATTTTCCTGTCCCGCCGTGGGAATCGTAGCAGGTGCGATACACGGGCCATGCAAAGGTCCATTGACCTCGGGCAGGATTTTCCGGTCTTTGGGTGAGCACGGACAGAAAATTCCGCGCACAATCTTTGGAGGGAAGTCATGCCACTTGAAGTAGAGTAAAACTCAGTAAGTGATCTCAGTAGATTGTTCTTGTTTATACCTCAAAAAGCATGGAATTTCTATTTCACACATGTTGACTAAGTACGAGAGATATTGAGTAACACGGCGAGTGAGAGAAATTTCTCCACTGCAGGTTGGGACCTGTACCCTATTTCTTCAAGAGAAATCTGACGCACAATTTGGCTGGCATATCAGCAGTAGGTGGCAAAATGCTAATACTCCCATGCCAAGCTCACTTTATCCAAAGCACTACTCTACTCTAATGAGAAACAATGCAAAAAAAATGCGTCAATCGTGGAAATTCATGAATCGTGAAGTTACATCATAAAAATAAGTCATTCAGGCCAAATTTGTTCCGGTGATTTTCTCCGCATGACCTAGACTGACACAAATGCTTGCTCGCATTTCAGATCATTCGATATTCCTTTTCCAGCATCTGCTTGCCTGTTAGTGGAAATTAAGAATTCTGATTCAACATCAGCAGAGAACTTCATATTTTAACTTCCTTCAAAATAATTTATTTTTCTATCCTCCCGTTTTAATTATTTACGGGGCCATCTTAAATTTGTACTCTTTCATTACCAGCTGGCTAACTCTATCATGAAACTCAGTTTAACTCTTCACAACCTCCTCACATTATCCTGAATTATTTTCAGCTCAAGAGAAAACAAGTCTCATCTCAAGTCTTCAAACCAGTGCTGCCGACTTCTGACAGCATCTGAGTGAATCCACAGTCTTCCTGCGAGTCTTGACAATACCATATCCGCCCCCTGGCCTCTTGCACACATTCAGCATCACCCCTGCTTGCACTTTTATGCCTCTGCAAACAAAGCTGAGGATTACATCAGTCCTTTCATGACATTATTTACTTTACAACTGAATTATCTGCACACCTCTCTGCCTCTACTCCAATTAAGATTTGTTTTTTTTCTATTCTGGCATCCAAAATGCATCATTTCATAAGAACATAAGAACTAGGAGCAAGAGTAGGCCACCTGGCCCCTCGAGCCTGCTCCGCCATTCAATAAGATCATGGCTGATCTTTTTGAGGACTCAGCTCCACTTACCCACTTAATTCCTTTACTGTTCAAAAATGTATCTATCCTTGCCTTAAAAGCATTCAATGAGGTAGCCTCAACTGCTTCTCTGGGCAGGGATTCCACAGATTCACAACCCTTTGCGTGAAGAAGTTCCTCCTCAACTCAGTCCTAAATCTCCTCCCCCTTATTTTGAGGCCATGCCCCCTAGTTCTAGTTTCACCCGCCAGTGGAAACAACTTCCCTGCTTCTATCTTATCTATTCCCTTCATAATCTTACATGTTTCTATAAGAAGTCCCCTCATTCTTCGGAATTCCAATGAGTATAGAACACAGAAAAGCTACAGCACAAACAGGCGCTTGGGCCCACAAGTTGCGCCGAACATGTCCCTACCTACTAGGCTTACCTATAACCCTCTATCTTACTAACTTCCATGAACTTATCCAAAAGTCTATTAAAAGACCCTATCGAATCCGCCTCCACCACCACTACCGGCAGCCGATTCCATGCACCCACCACCCTCTGAGTGAAAAACTTACCCCTAACATCTCCTCTGTACCTCCTCCCCAGCACCCTAAACCTGTGACCTCTTGTGGCAACCATTTCAGCCCTGGGTAAAAGCCTCTGAGAATTCACTCTATCAATTCCCCTCAACATCTTAGACACCTCTATCAGGTCACCTCTCATCCTTCGCCTCTCCAAGGAGAAAAGACCTAGCTCTCTCAACCTATCCTCATAAGGCGTGCCACCTCATCCAGGCAACATCCTTGTAAATCTCCTCTGCACCCTTTCTAAGGCTCCCACATCCTTTCTGTAATGAGGTGACCAGAACTGGGCACAGTACTCCAGGTGGGGTCTGACCAGGGTCCTATACAGCTGCAGCATTATCTCCCGATTTCTAAACTCAATTCCTCTATTGATGAAGGCCAGTATTCCATACGCCTTCTTAACCACAGCCTCTACCTGCGACACTGCTTTGAGCGTCCTATGAACCCGGACCCCAAGATCCTTCTGATCTTCCACACTGCCAAGCGTCTTACCCTTAATATTATATTCTTTCATCCTATTCGACCTGCCAAAATGAACCACCACACACTTATCTGTATTGAAGTCCATCTGCCACTTCTCCACCCAGTCTTGCATCTTATCTATGCCTCGTTGCAACTGCTGATATCCCTCTACAGTATCCACAACATCACCAACCTGTGTCATCAGCAAACTCGCCAACCCATCCTTCCACTTCCTCATCCAGGTCATTTATAAAAATCACAAAGAGCAAGGGTCCCAGAACAGATCCCTGGGGCACCCCACTGGTGACCGACCTCCATGCTGAAAAAGACCCATCTACAACCACTCTTTGCCTTCTCTGGGCAAGCCAGTTCTGAATCCACAAAGCAATGTCCCCTTGTATCCCATGCCCCTTCACTTTCTCAATGAGCCTTGCATGGGGCACCTTATCAAATGCCTTGCTGAAATCCATATAAACTACATCTACTGCTCTTCCCTTGACTATGTGTCTAGTTACATCTTCAAAAAATTCAATTAGGCTCGTAAGGCATGATCTGCCTTGGACAAAGCCGTGCTGGCTATTTCTGATCATACTATTCCTCTCCAGATGTTCGTAAACCCTGCCTCTCAGGATCTTCTCCATCAACTTACCAACCACTGAGGTTAGACTCACCTTGAGGTAAACGCTACACATTGAGCTGGTTAACAAGCTGTTCTACCAAGCTCACCAACAGGCCCTGGCATTTCAGATATAATTTCCCGGGCTATCTCTTCTCCCTTTCTTGAATAACGGAACCACATCCGCAATTCTCCAATCCTCAGGAACCTCTCCCGTCTCCATTGATGACGCAAAGATCATCGCCAGAGGCTCAGCAACCTCTTCCCTCACCTCCCACAGTAACCTGGGGTACATCCCATCCGGTCCCGCCGATTTATCTAACTTGATGCTCTTCAAAAGCTCCAACACATCCTCTTTCCTAATGTCCACATGCTCAATCTTCTCAGTCCACTGCTAGTCTGCACTGCAACTACCAAGATTCTTTTCCACTGTGAATACTAAAGCGAAGTATTCATTGAGTACCTCTGCTATTTCAACCGGTTCTATACAGACTTTCCCACCGTCACATTTGATAGGTCCTACTCCTTCACATCTTATCCTCTTGCTCTTAACATACTTGTAGAATGCCTTGGGGTTTTCTTTTATGCTGTCTGCCAAGGCCTTCTCATGACCCCTTCTTGCTCTTCTAATTTCCCTCTTAAGTTCCTTCCTACTAGTCGTATACTCTTCTAGATTTCTAACATTATCTAGCTCCCTGAACCTTTTGTAGGCTTTTCTTTTCTTCTTGACTAAATTCGTTACAGCTTTAGTGCACCATGGTTCCTGTGACCTACCATAATTCCCCTGTCTCATTGTCTTGAAAATTTGCCAAATTTCTTCTGTACATTTCCCTGAGAAAACCTCCTTCCAGTTTATGCCTCTAATTTCCTGCCTAATAGCCTCATAATTGCCCTTACTCCAAATAAACACTTTCCTAGCTTGACTGATCCTATCTCTCTCCAATGCTAATGTAAAGGAGATAGAGTTATGATCACTATCCCCAAAATGAGTATAGCCCCAGTCTACTCAGTCTGTCCTCATAAGCCAACTCTCTCAACTCCAGAATCAACCTAGTGAATCTCCTCTGTAACCCCTCCAGTGCCAGTATATCCTTTCTCAAGTAAGACCAAAATTGTACCCAGGACTCCAGGTGTGGCCTCACCAGCACCTTATACAGCTGCAACATAACCTCGCTGTTTTTAAACTCCATCCCTCTAGTAATGAAGGACAAAATTCCATTTGCCTTCTTAATTTCACATGTTTCTACATCAAACGTAACCTGCTTGCACTGTCCCTTTCTGCTTTGTCCTCCTGTAGTCTTTCACAATCGTCATGCCCAATACTCCCCTTGACATCATCAGAAAGTTTCAAAATCATCCATATTGCAGTCAGAGTTTTCCCATTGCAATACTAGTATTGGGTGTGGCAAGTTGTCCTGGCAATTGTAAAAGACTGCAGGAGGATAATTAGCAGAATGGGTTAATAGAAGGTGGTTAAGTTTGATGTAGAAGTGTAAAGTACTATTCACCATATTGTTTTTCCAATCTGAGAGAGCCCCTCTCATTGCTATCCTCTTACTTCATCGTACTATCTTCATCATCGATTAAAGCTCCCAATGCTGCTCCTTAGAACTCTTCTCCGAAACTATATGCTCAAGCTGTCCCTGCCACAGGCGATTCCTAAAAAAACATAATCCCCAAAAATGTGTTCACTTCCTTCACCTCATAGGGTGGCACGGTGGCAGTGTTTAGCACTGCTGCCTCACAGCAACAGGGACCCAGGTTTGATTCCCGACTTGGGTCACTGTGTGTGTGTGTGGAGTCTGCACACTCTCCCTGTGTCTGTGTGGGTTTCCTCCGGGTGTCCAGTTTCCTCCCGCAGTCTGAAAGGTGTTTTGGTCTGGCCATGTTAAATTCTCCCTCAGTGTACCCGAACAGGCGCCGGAGTGTGGCGACTGGGGGATTTTCACAGTAACTTCACTGCAGTGTTAATGCAAGCCTACCTGTGACACTAATAAATAAACTTAAACTGAGCTCCCACCCCACAAAGCTGCCAGAGGAAGGAAATACAAACTGATGTGGATGAAGACGTCAGGAGCAAGACTCTCAGAATGATGGCCACCTAAGGTAACAACAGTCTGGTGGCTTGCCTTTTCCTTGAAGTAAAACTGAAATTCTTGCTCACTTTGTTTACCCTGCTGTTCAATTTTTGAGAGCTTCCATCTGTTTAATTCCTCAAAGCACTGCTTTCCACAACTCTTTGCTTGCTGATTGCCTGTCAATGTTATTCCTACTCCCCTCTTTCATTTGCAAAACTTCTCAAGGTATAGGTTTGACATCAGTGCAGCAAATTGTCCTCCTGGCAACCAACCTTGAGGTAAACGCTACACATTGAGCTGCTTAACAAGCTGTTCTACCAAGCTCACCAACAGACCCTGGCATTTCAGGTAACTCTGCAAGCATCACAGAGGCTATCAAAAACCTTATGCCTTCAAAATAGTCAGAGACTCCAATCAATCTTCATATTATCTTCTTGAACAGTATCGCTAAGTAGAAAACTTACTTCTATGGTAAATGGATCAGTATATTTATTTCCCAATATACCGCGATCAAAGCAATGGAAACAAGCAATAAAAAACCTGACATATGTAGGCAGCCAAGTGATTAACACATCATGAGGTATTACACTTCAATTCTAAATTTCCTCAAGGCATTTTCAGTTGGAACAGCAGATGCCACGTTTTCCATTCTGTAAATAACAATGTGCAACTTACCCTTCCCAACTCTTGATTTTTTTCTTCAAGCTGGCTCTCCAGTTGTCTTAAGCGCTCCTCGATGCTCCCGTGCCTTTCTTCTGCCTAACCGGAAGGGAGGGGAAAGGTTATTATTCATTAATGGCATCGTTTAACCTGGTCAAAATGTGGCTGCTGCAGAGTTTATCGAGATCGAAGGGGCTCCATGACCATGGCCTCAAGATAACACCACTGAATCAAACCCGAGCAACATGTACTGATGGAAATGAAGGGGACGGCCTTACCTCATCATCTCACTGCTCAATGGGCAGAGCGAGCCAGTAACATCGCTAGATAGGCAAAGAAATCGAGTTTGCACCTGGTTCCTTGCCTATCATGATCTTACCAGGCCAGGATATCCTGCGAGATCAGCCTTGCGGCCGTGAAGGTGCCAGAGATACAGGCAGGGAGGTGGAGCACTGGCCACAGAGGGCAGCGATAGCTGGAGAGGGTGGCTGCGGGAGACATTCGGGGGGGGGGGGGGGGGGAACCCATCTGGTTCACCAATGTCCTTTAGGGAAGGAAATCTGCCGTCCTCACCTGGTCTGGCCTACATGTGACTCCAGACCCACAGCAATGCGGTTGACTCTCAACTGCCCTCCAAGGGCAACTAGGGATGGGTAATAAATGCTGGCCCAGCCAGTGACGCCCATGTGCCACGAATGAATAAAGAAAATTCCAGATGCAAAACTTATGATTCAGGCAGGCTTTATAGAACATTACAGCGCAGTACAGGCCCTTCGGCCTTCATAAAACACTTTGGAGTTTCTAACCTGAACCATAACAAAGTTCACTTCTAGTTTGTCAAGAAAACTGTTAATGCCCACTCCAAAACAAATCAGACACCAGGTAGGTTATGACCCAGGAGAGAATATGGGATTCTTCACATGGTTTGGTACCGAAACACAACTGGTGTGATTCAAGATTCGGAGGTCCTCAATGACAGTGCGAAAAGAATACAAACATCTGAGAAGTGAAATAGAGTAACACAATCCAAATGAAAGCTTTAATTAACTAACAATGATTACTTGGAATTGCTGGGTAGAGAGCCAGCTGGCTATTAATTATATACATCAGATCTCAGCAGTAATAATCAAGTACCTGCTTACATTAAAAGAAAAAGCCCTTGAATTTATCAGAATTCTTCCTGTAATTAGATAATAAAAATAACACACCTGCTGTCCACTCATCAAAGTATAACCTCTCCCAACTCCCTCATCATCTCTTAGCATACAGCTACATGCCTAGTTAATGTAACTGGCTTCTACAGAATAATAAGCACTGCAGCTATTACTGATTACTTTGGAGGAAAAGGTCCATAAAACTCTATTCTTCAAGGTGACATAACGTATTGAAAATTGCACTGTGCATTTTGTCCACTTAAGGCACACATGTACCAGCAGAGGGAGTCTAGAAAAGAAACTGAGGAAACTTGTGTTTTAAGAGCATGTGCAGTTCTGATTCTGAATGCATTTTGCTGAATCTTTCTGTTTCTTCCCAAAAACGTGACTGGTAGCAAACTTTTTCTTGGTGCTTAAAATTTACAGTAATTTCATGCATCTCAAAAATCCCCCTTCAGAGTTGCAATGGTTTCTGCAGCAGCTACTAAATGTCCTTCTATCTTTCCTAACAGATTCTGTTCTATCTTAAATGTACATTGTATTGGCATCTGACTCTGTCTGTTGACTTATAGTGATGTCCAAGATAAAGGAAAACAAGAAATAAGGACAAATTTTGAACCAACACTCTGCAGAATAAGAAGATAAGAACTAGGAGCAGGAGTAGGCCATCTGTCCCCTCGAGCCTGCCCCGCCATTCAATAAGATCATGGCTGATTTTTTGTGGACTCAGCTCCACTTACCCGCCCACTCACCATAACCCTTAATTCCTTTAGTGTTCAAAGATTTATCTATCCTTGCCTTAAAAACATTCAATGAGGTAGCCTCAACTGCTTCACTGGGCAGGGAATTCCACAGATTCACAACCCTTTGTGTGAAGAAGTTCCTCCTCAACTCAGTCCTAAATCTGCTTCCCCTTATTTTGAGGCCATGCCCCCTAGTTCTAGTTTCACCCGCCAGTGGAAACAACTTCCCTGCTTCTATCTTATCTATTCCCTTCATAATCTTGTATGTTTCTATAAGATCTCCCCTCATTCGTCTGAATTCCAATGATATAGTCCCAGTCTACTCAGTCTCTCCTCATAAGCCAACCCTCTGAACTTCGGAATCAACCTAATGAATCTCCTCTGTAACCCCTCCAGTGCCAGTATATCCTTTCTCAAGTAAGGAGACCAAAACTGTACACAGTACTCCAGGTGTGGCCTCACCAGCACCTTCTACAGCTGCAACATAACCTCGCTGCTTTTACACTCCGTCCTCTAGCAATGAAGGACAAAATTCCATTTGCCTTCTTAATTTCCTGCTGCACCTGCAAACCAACATTTTGAGATTCATGCACAAGGACACCCAGGTCCTTCTGCACAGCAGCATGCTGCAATTTTTTACCATTTAAATAATAGTTCATTTTGCTGTTATTCCTACCAAAATGGATGACCTCACATTTACCAACATTGTACTCCATCTGCCAGACCCTCGCCCACTCACTTAGACTATCTGTTCCTTTTCAGATTTTCAGCATCCTCTGCACACTTTGCTCTCATCTTAGTGTCATCTGTAAATTTTGACACACTACACTTGGTCCCCAACTCCAAATCATTATGTAAATCGTAAACAATTGCGGTCCCAACACTGATCCCTGAGGCACACCACTATTCACTGATCGCCAACCAGAAAAACACCCATTTACCCCCACTCTTTGCTTTCTGTTAACCAGTCCTCTATCCATGCTAATACATTACCCGTAACACCGTGCACCTTTATCTTATGCAGCAGTCTTTGGTGCGGCACCTTGTCAAATGCCTTCTGGAAATCCAGATACACCACATCCACAGGTTCCCCATTGTCCACTGCCCATGTAATGTTCTCAAAGAATTCCACCAAATTAGTCAGATATGACCTGTCCTTCATGAACCCATGCTGCATCTTCCCAATGGGACAATTTATATCCAGATGTCTTGCTATTTCTTCCTTGATGATAGATTCAAGCATTTTCCTTACTACAGAAGTTAACCTAACCGGCCTATAGTTACCCGCCTTTTGTCTACCTCCTTTTTTTAAAACAGTGGTGTCACAGTTGCTGTTTTCCAATCTGCGGGAACCACCCAGAGTCCAGCGAATTTTGATAAATTACCAGTCGTGCAGTTGCTATTTCTCCCGCCATCTCTTTTAGTACCCTGGGATGCATTCCATCAGGGCCAGGAGACTTGTCATAGAAACCCTACAGTGCAGAAGGAGGCCACTCGGCCCATCGAGTCTGCACCGACCACAATCCCACCCCCAAATATTTACCCACTAATCCCTCTAACCTACACATCCCAGGACTCTAAGGGACAATTTTCAACCTGGCCAATCAACCTAACCTGCACATCTTTGGACTACCTTTAGCCCCATTAACTTGCCCAACACTACCTCTTTCGTGATAATGATAGTTTCTGGGTCCTCACCTGCCATAGCCTTCCTGTCATCATCATCGAAAGGTGAAAATAAAATGTTGCAAAGGCTGGAAACTTAAACAGAAAATTCTGCAGATTATTCAGCAGCTGTAGGGAGACAGGTTAACAGTGCAAATTCTTAGAACCTTTAAGTTGCCATCTCTACAGGTACTGATTGACTGGCTGGGTATTTCCTAAGTCTGGTTATCATCAAACATTTAGTGCAGACTTTACCCAGGACCAAGCCAAAGCCTTTTAAATGCAGAAAGAAAATGAAATGGATTGATTGCATGGCTAGCAACTGATGTAGGAAAGCTGAGTAAAACAATTTCTGTGATTTATATAGAAGTGCTTATTCTGGTTAAATTAACAAGGCTCTACAATGTAATGGCTTGGACAGAGTGTGCCACGATTAAATGGGTTTTTTGGAAGCGCAGAATCTCCTGGAAAAGAGTTGGCCATTCAGCCTCTTGTGATTCCACCAGCTTTTTGAAAGAGCTATCTAATTTCAGATACTTAATAAAATAATTTAAATTAATGTTCACCAAAGGTTCAGGCACAGAAGCAATTAGCATCAAGTACTTTGAGGCCGGGTGCTCTGGTAAAATCAACATCTTAAATACGGAAGCTCCCTTTTTGTTCCCTTTTCTTTCTCCCACACAGATTTTCCAGTTAATAAAAATACACCAAATATAATGGAAATTAAATTGAAATGGTATCAATTTGAGAAATTGAGCTTCACTGTAACTCGCTCAACAAAAACATTTCACAGATTTTAGACACTGCAACAATTCCAAATATAATTAATAACAAGTCTTTAAAAATGTATCAGTTTTGGAACACTGAATAGTCTGTGAATCCACGATGGTACTGGGTTGCACTTATTCTTTTGGGTGATGCTGGAGTACTAGATTATCTTTAATATTAAATCACAGGATACAAGTGTCACTGGCAAGGCCCTCCCATAACGGTCCTTAGAAAGATGGTGGTGAGCCATCAACGTACTGCACTGAATATTGCACTCTGCATACTGTCCACTTAAGGTTACTAAACACACATGTACTGGTAAAAAGCAGTCTGGAAGGGAAGTAAAGGAATCCGTTTTTACAGCATGTGTGGGAATGCATTAGTTACAGGGGATTTAGTAGTCAGGGGAACAGACAGGCATTTCTGTGGCCGCAAACGAGACTCCAGGATGGTACGTTGCCTCCTTGGTTTTCGGGTCAAGGATGTCTCGGAGCAGTTGCAGGAGATTCTGGCAGGGGAGGGTGAACACATTGGTACAAATGACATAGCTTTAAATAAAAAAGGGGCTGAGGTCCTAAAAGCAGAATATAGGGAGTTAGGAAGTAAGTTGAAAAGTGGGACCTCAAAGGTAGTGATCTCATGATTACAATCAATGCCACGTGCTAGTCATTGAAATAGCACCATGAATCAGACGAATGTAAAAGCTAAACACTGCGGATGCTGGAATCTGAAACAAAAACAGAAAATGCTGGAAAATCTCAGCAGGTCTGACAGCATCTGTGGGGAGAGAATAGAGCAAACTCTAACGAAGGGTCATCTAATCTCGAAACGTTGGCTCTATTCTCTCCCCACTGGTGCTGTCAGACCTGCTGAGATTTTCCAGCATTTCCTGTTTTTGCATCGGATGAATAGGTGGCTGAAGCGATGGTGTGAGGGGGGGCGGGGGGGTGGGGAGGGGGGTTTCAGATTCCTGGAACATTGGAGCTAGTTCTGGGGGAGATAGGACCAGTAAAAACTGGACATTTCACACCTGGGCAGAATTGGCTCTGACGTCCTCAAGGGAATGTTAGCTGGAGTGGTTGGGGTGGGCTTAAACTAAAATGACTGAGGAATGGGAAGCAATGCAAGAAGTCAGAGGAGGGGGGGGAATCAAGGACAAGGATAAAATACAGAAAGGGGAATAAGAGAAGTGACAGGCAGAGAAATCAAGGGCCAGAATCAAACAGGGTCACAGTGAAAAATAGTGAGAACAGGACAAGTAATATTAAAAAGACAAGCCTTAAAATAATAGAAGATAGGGGTTTGAATATATTCAATAGGTGCTGAAATAGGAAGGAGTGAAGATAATAAGACCATAAGACATAGGAGCAGAATGAGGCCACTCGGCCCATCGAGTCTGCTCCGCCATTCAATCACGGCTGATATTTTTCTCATCCCCCATTCTCCTGCCTTTTCCCCATAACCCCTGATCCTCTTATTAATCAAGAACCTGTCTATCTCTGTCTTAAAGACTTCAGTGACCTAATTGAAGTATAAAAAGAGCAATGGGAAAGGGAGCGAATAGATGAACAGAATAGGAATTTTATTCTAATGTAAACATTGGTTTTGTGTGCAATTTAGTAGTTCAGGGCTAATATTACAATAAGATGATCCTTGAAACCTCTGCTTTTATGACCATTATAGTGTTTACTGCAGCACCACAGTATTCATACCTGTTCCTGACTCTCACAAATAAAGGAACTTTCTGACCTTCTCCATAACTCATGGTTTATGACTGCCTCTCCAGTACCTGCGTGTTTCCATTATAACACAATTCAACATCAAATTTATAGCGTCCTCACTCATTCAGAAACCAGCTAATCCATTCTATGGAGAAAATAAATTGTAAGGCAGGCGCAGGCATTTCAGAGATTTAAGGAACATAAACAATAATAGACAACTTGCCTTCATCATTCTTGGAAAGAAAGGGCAAATGGGTCAACTATAGAGCAGCGAGATAATGATGGGTCCACTGCATTGTTGCGAACAACTGGAGCTCGATCGTGAAGTTAGCATGAACTGCCCCCTGCAGGTTTCAGTGACACTTGCACTTTGAGCTAAATGGGAGCTGACAGGTACTTGACAGGTACTTGTTAAGGGCTGTGTCTGAGTCATCTTGATGTAGAGACAACTAAAAAAGCTGACTGGAAATGGAGGGAGTTTCCTTTAAATATCCCAACTATTTACCACTTCTTTTGGCATTGAAGTAAAGGTCGCAAGAGAATCTTTGAATTTTTTTTTCTATTCACCTGGTAAGGGTTTCTCGTTGTAAATTAGCACCAAGTTCCAAATGATAGCAGCATATCTTTAATTAGTTGAATCAGATCTTTATTGCTCTGAGCTGTAATTGTGAGACAAGTCCAGAGATGCAACAAATGGTCACCGAAAAGTGTTAACCACCTAAGCGAAGGCCCCCGGTAAAATCCATAGATTCCCTCCAGTACAGAAGGAAGCCATTCAGCCCAGCGAGTCTGCACCGACCACAATCCCACCCAGCCCCTATCCCCGTAACCTCACACATTTACCCTGCTAACCTCCCCCTGGCACTAGGGTCAATTTAGCACGGCCAATCCACCTCACCCGCACATCTTTGGACTGTGGGAGGAAACCCGGATCACCTGGAAGAAACCCGCGCAGACACGGGGAGAACGTGCAGACTCCACACAGACAGTGACCCGAGGCCAGAATTGAACCTGGGATCCTGGCGCTGTGAGGCAGCAGTGCTAACCACTGTGCTGCCCACGTCTCCATAAGGGCTATTTGGTATTATCTTCAATTGTGTAGCAATATCCACAACCAGCTTTAAATGGACAGTTTAAAATCAATCAAAACAAAAGGTGTGAATTGACTGAAGTGATGCCTTATAGCTGTATCAACTGTGACACCAGCGACAAAGCTTTCATTAGTTAAGCTTCTAGCCTTCAGATGAGGGATGATGTATCACAGACAGAGTTGTGCCTTCTCTTTATATCGCAAGATGGTCTTTCTCTCAAGTGGGTCATGAGATTTTTATTTTTGTTAACTTTCTCTCCGGAATTAAAGCAACACTAACCCCTCATATCTTTTGAAAGAGGGATAGGAAATGTATCACCAAATCAAGGGGTTGCTTTTAATTATGAGATTTCCCTTCCTCGTTGAAGGCCGATTCGCATGCTGTCAGCACACACCTTGGTCAATGCTGCCACTCGCTGTGCAAGCTCTGCCTCCACCTCAGGCAAGGTCTCGGCCTTTCTCATGGTCTGCTGCAGCTTCTGCTCAGCTAGCTCCAACAGCTCCTGGATGTGCCGATTCTTCTCTTCACTCTTCACAAAAGACAGAACAATAACATGTCATAAATGCATGAGCGCCGCAGTGACATTCGTTCTGCCGGTTCCAACACTTCATTTCCCCCTCTGCAAATACTGTAGGAAGCACTTTGCAACAAACTATAGCAGCCCATATTCTGACAACCACCTGAGTCACTCCTTCAATACTAAAAAGTTTATTTATTTATTAGTGTCACAAGTAGGCTGACATTAACACTGCAATGAAGTTACTGTGAAAATCCCCTAGTCGCCACACTCGGGCGCCTGTTCGGGTACACTGAGGGAGAATTTAGCATGGCCAATCCACCTAACCAGCTCGTCTTTTGGACTGTGGGAGGAAACCGGAGCACCCGGAGGAAACCCACGCAGACACGGGGAGAACGTGCAGACTCCGCACAGACAGTGACCCAAGCTGGGAATTGAACAAGCTGTGAGCTGGCGCTGAGAGGCAGCAGTGCTAACCACTATTCTCAAGATCATCAGCCATTTACATTGGGTCACTCTAAAGCTCCATTTTAATTTTTAAATATTGCACTACAAGCGTTCAAGACTACTCCACATAAAGAGAGCATTATTTAGATTCATACAATCATACAGTGCAAAAGAGGCCCTTTGCCCATCGAGGCGGCACTGAAACGTGAGAAACACCTGACCTTCCACCTAATCCCATTTCCCAGCACTTGGTCCATAGCCCTGAATGTTATGATGTGCCAAGTGCTCATCCAGGTACTTTTTAAAGGATGTGAGGCATCCCACCTCCACCACCCTCCCAGGCAGCGCATTCCAGACCCTCACCACCCTCTGGGTAAAAATGATGTTCCTCACATCAACCCCCCCAAACCTCATGCCCCTCAACTTGAACCTATGTCCCCTTATGACTGACTTTTCAACTGAGGGGAACAGCTGCTCCCTATCCACCCTGTCCATGCCCCTCAATCTTGTAGACCTCGATCAGGTCGCCCCTCAGTCTTCTCTGCTCCCAACGAAAACAACCCAAGCTTATCCAACCTCTCTTCATAACTTAAATATTCCATCCCAAGCAGCATCCTGGTGAATCACGTTTGCACCCCCCTCCAGTACAATTCGATGGTTCTTCTTGTGCACAAAACTGCTTTTGTTGCTTATTTCTGCCCGCTCTCCTCCTCTCTGCAACATGCCTCATTTTCCGCTGAGTCCAGAACTCAGAACTTTCCCTTCAGCACTTGCGAACGTCTCTACATTCTACATGTGGGTGACAGCTGGACTCCAATTTTCTCAGGAGAAGCAACCAGCTCATCCCTCTGCTTCAAGATATGGTTGAGATATAGATCGCAAAGAAAAATAATAATTGCAAGGGTGAAACCACACTGTATGGGACATTCAACCAGCATGCCCAACCTCCTGCCCTCTGACCTTAACTCTATCCCATTTGAAGGTACAAGACAAAAATAAATGAATGACTTTTCAAATGACAGGTCCCATAACTTGCATTATTTGCATTTTAAATTGAATCTCAGCAAAATATGGGAGAACTCGCACTATTTATACACCATTAGCATTTAATCATCATTTGCATTTCATCTCCAGAAATAGATGGAGGCCATATTAAGTGAAGTTTGTTAATTAATTTATTATACATCGAGAAACAGTAAGCATTGAATCCCATAGTGGGGCTTGATGTTTTAAATTCTGCATCTTATCTATTAATTTGAGATGGCTGATAGTGATAAAGTTTACAGCCAGAAGGTTAAGTACAAGTTACTTCTGCGATTTGCAGTGAAAAAAGTATCCAAACGATTACAAAAGTGCAGCTTTATTCTGCTACCTCGAGTCATAGAATCCTAGAGTTCCCTATAGGGCAGAAAGAGGCCATTCAGCTCATCGAGTGTGCACCAACAAACATCCGACCCAGGCCTTATCCCCGTGACCCCATGGATTTACCCGACTAATCCCCCTGACACTACAGGGCAATTTAGCATGGCCAAGCCACCTAACCAGTTTCTTCCAATAGTCCAATATCTTTCGGACAGTTGGAAGAAACCGGAGCACCCGGAGGAAACCCGCGCAGACACGGGGAGAATGTGCAGACTCCGCACAGACAGTCAGCCGAGGCCGGAATTGAACCTGGGTCCCTGGCGCTGTGAGGCAGCAGTGCTAACCCATGTTTCATGTTTGTTTTCCAACTATTATTCTTTTCAAATAAAAGGCCGATAATTTTTGACAATGATATCTTGGTTTTTAATTTCTACCTACTTATTGGATAATGAAAAGTACATATCCATCTGAAGCACCTCTGGGACAACTGATAGTTACCCTTTATCTGGAATGTTCCAAATAAAAAGTAGCTTGGAAGCAGGTTCTTACAGATCCACTCAACACCATTTATAACTACTTGCCGGGATAAAGCGGAAAGGGAGTATTGGAACAGAAATAATCCATCAGCGATCCAAATATCACCAGAGCGGGACAGTGACCAAAAGTAATAAGAGGACAAAGTGGTGGAGCTTCCTCATTCTCAGCTCAACATCAGGGGCAACCTTCTCAACTCAAGTATAAATCATACTCGAAACAAACACAACCACACTGAAAACCACCTTGCACCAATGTGCACCTTCAATAAATACTGTGGTAACGTGGCCCCTTTCAGGGGTGAATCTTTGTGGGCCACGTGATTGGACTGGAGCCGATGGAGTGGCAGCGTGGGAAGCCGGGCCAATCAGGAGTGAGGGTGCGCATCCTACGACTGGGAGTACTTTAGTTGGAGTCGGTGAGGAGAAGAGGGTAGACCTGTGCCTATGTTCTGCCTGACCCTTATCTTGTACACAGTTATTATAGTTTAATAAACCCTTCTTTATGTTGGAGCCACACTGTCACCTCCAGTTACTACAAATATCATATAATCAAAAAGTACAATTCCTCTCAGTATATAAAAAAGGTAAGCAGCATGGTATGACATTGGAAAGATCTAAGTCACAAAATTGGTTGAATTGTGTCACTGACTCAATGTTCCCAAGTTGGCTGTCCTATTCCTCACGGCGATTGATGTGGAAAGGTTTTGGTTAAAATTGCTGTTACAGAAGGTGAGCGTGCTAGTTTGTTGAAGCAGGATATAGGATTAAATCGGTGATTTATCATATTATGTATTTCTAATCTTCAACAGGATATTGGGGGACAGGTAAGTATTTTTACATCGAGGGACAGCACCCTGAACACAATCACTTGCAAAAGCTGTCAAGCAAACCCTCGCTGCACTGAAAGATTCAGAGGTAGAAGTAGAACAAGGGGGAATAACAAGAAAAATCATTGACTCACAATGATCTTAAAATAAGTGACTACCTCCTGGTTACATTTGTAAATGAACCATCGTCTTTTAAGAGTACATGTGTATTATAACAGCATCATCTATTTAGCAAGCTATTTTTATTCATACAGCAATCCTGGAATGTTTCACTGAAAACATGCCAAATAGAAGGAGTGACTGTCATTTTATAGTTACCAGTTGGAAATAGAAAAGCCAAATAAAGAGTTTCAACATCCACATTAATAGATATATCAACTAAACCCTTTTTACCTGGCGGTGCAGAGACTCTTTATTTGCAAGCTCATTTTCAAGTTTGTCATTAAGATCATGCACTGACGTAGACTCTCTCTGTGCAGCGAGATAACGCTTTTCAAGTGTTGTAATTCTTTCCTCCATGTCTTCCTTCTGTGCCATTGCCTAAAGTCAACAAGAGTGTTAAATTAATACACGGGCACAACAAAACTCTACTCAATCTTAGTTCACTTGGAAGCACTTTCACTTCCAGCCACCAGTGGGTTTAAACCTGGCAATTCAGCGCAGAACTGAAAAACTCCAAAAGTACCATACAAAAAAAGAGCTGGCAAATTCGCCCAGTCACAGAATGCCTACAGTGCAGAAGGAGGCCATTCATCCCATCGAATCTGTACTGACCACAATCCCACCCAGGCCCTATTCCCATAACCTCATGCATTTACCCTGCTAACCCCCCTGACACTAGGGTCAATTTAGCATGGCCAATCCACCCTAACCTGCACATCTTTGGACTCAGTCCCTGAGTCAATGTTCATCTCTCAATCAACACCACTACAAACTGACCAACTGCTCCCTGAGATCTTGCCACATGTTTGTCTGTATAACAAATGTACAAGCACTTCAAAAACAATGGTACTTTATTGGCTGTGAAGCACTGTAGGACATTCTGAAATCATCAACTTCTTGACAAGGTTTAGCACTGTGACTCAGAATCAACAAAGCTCCCAAAAAACACTTTAAATTCTTCAGCTGAAAAATATTGTCATTCACTCCAAAATAATTTTTTTTTAGTGTTGAGGCTGAGAAAATGAAATATAGATACTCTCGCTAACATCAGTTAGATTAAATTATATTGTCTTCTCCTGGCAGGGTCAAACGTTCAACTCAAACATCATAGAATCCGTACAGTGCAGGAGACCATTTGGCCCATCGAGTCTGCACCAACAACAATCCCACCCAAGCCCTATCCCATAATCCCACATATTTACCCTGCTAATCTCCCTGACACCAAGGGGCAATTTAGCATGGCCAGTCCACCTAACCCGCACTTCTTTGGAGGAAACCCACGCTGGCACAGGGAGAACATGGAAACTTCACACACACAGTCAACCAAGGCCAGAATTAAACCCGAGACCCTGCCTTTGTGAGGCAGCAGTGCTTGCCAACCCAGTTAGTTTTTGCTTCCTGTCATCACGAGTTATGACTGGAGAGGCATAGCACCAGTTATTTCCTGCTATTCAAATGGTGAGTGTAAGTCTGGCAGAGGTTGTCAAGCAACTTGTCTATGTATTATCCATAATGCACTCAGCTTTGAGCATGTCCACAGCTGAAAGACAATGTAGGTAGAATTTGTTACGATTCCAATTTCTCTAAGTTAGGTGCAGCAAGATTATAAACTTCTTAAGATTTTTTAACAACTAAAGGATAGAAGAAATATTGTTTCACGTCGACTTCCTGATCTTAGCTTAGTTTTCATAAATTTAACCTGTGTCACAGAAGGTGGCAAACAAAAATTCTTTCAGAAAGTGAATAGGTTGTCCTTATGCATTCAGATTAAAGAGTTGCAGTAGCAGGGGCACAGGCAATAGGATGCTTCCTGCTTCCATGGTAGAGTGGTGGCCGTAGCAATAAGGGCAATAAGAAAAAGAAGCAAAATCAAGGAGCAAGAAAACTCTAAGTTACGGTGTTCAACCCTTAAAATTATCACCTCACTAAGAAGGTCAAACCTGAACACACTATGTGAAAATTCTCCCCCACAGAAATTATTCCCCAACAGGACTGTCACCCTTTGGGTTTGGGAATGGTGTTCCCAATAAAATGTAGTGAGCAAATAATTGTAGTAGTGAGATGATGGGGCAAAGAAGTAAAAAAAACATAATTCTTTGTCCTTTTAGTAATTCATGGGGGTGACTTTAAACACGCATTAATACAAAATCAATGACATATATGAACAAACATCTGTTAAAGCAGAAAGTTTCATCATTTTGTGATCCTATTGGCACTAGTACTGAAGAAAACTTCTTCATCATAAATTGTTGAAGGTTCCACAAATAATTTTATGTGAAGAATCTTCACACTGAAGGTTATTAATATTCAAAATGGTGGACCAACCAGACCTATTAAAAAAATGCAAACAGCTGTAAAACTTTGTCAACATTTCAGATGAAAACATACATTTTTCTTTCTCCGATGAAGAAAAAGACTAGATGAGCATTTTGAATCCTTTAAGCAGGATCACACCTCACCTCCCTGATGTCTCTCTGATACTTGTTGTTCATCTCCTCTGATCTGATCAGATCTTTCCTGGCAGTATCCAGGTCTTCCTCCAGCTCCGCCACTCGCGCCGAGAGTGTGGACAGGCGCTCTTTCATCTGCGTCACCTCGTAGTTCTGCTTCTCCAGTAACTCCTGCATCTCCACAACCTGGCTAACCTCATCGTTGGGATCAATGGATCCATTTGAAAGCCTCTGCAACATGAAGGGCAGCACAGCAGACATTACATTCATGGAATTCTACACATATTCGAAATAGTGGACCATGATAATGAAGAGATATCATTCTTTAAGTTTTTAGTTTAAGTTTATTTATTAGTGTCACAAATTGGCTTACATTAACACTGCAATGAAGTTACTATGAAAATCCCCGAGTCGCCACACTCCGGTGCCTGTTCGGGTACACTGAGGGAGAGTTCAGCACGGCCAATGCACCTAACCAGCAGGTCTTTCAGGCTGAGGGGGGAAACCGGAGCACCCGGAGGAAACCCACACAGACACGGGAAGAATGTGCAGACTCCGCACAGACAGTGACCCCAAGCGGGAATCGAACCTGGGTCCCTAGCACTGTGAAGCAGCAGTGCTAACCACAGTGCCACCGTGCCACCCTATTCTGGATATGAAAGTGAAACATCACAGGATAAAACTGTAATGACTTTAACCAGGCAGTTGAGGTGGGCCTGCTTGAATGTGAACTCCCTGATTAAGGGCCAAATCGATGATCCAATCAGGGAGCCCCTTGCTCTGTATTTAAACAGGAGTGTCAGTTCCTCTGGCACTCCGGATGTAGACTGCTTACGGAGAGCACTCTGTATATGTTGTTAGAGCTTCTGAATAAAGGAATTTTGGTGAAGGGACTTCCGCCTCTGAGGACTTACTATAAAAACCAACTTAATATTGACAATGATCAGCTCAGGTGTTTACTGACAAGCAGGCTCCCAATACAGGTTCAAATACAAATCGATCTACTCTGGAGGCATGTAAACCATGACTGTCAGGGCCGTGGAAGTAGCCAGTGAAAGCTTAAATGTTTCACATTCTTTTCACAAATCTTTTTTGTACATAGTCCTGCAAAACTCAAATACAAGTATAAGAAATAAGAGGGGGGGGAAAATGCTGTCACTCCCTCACAAACAACATAAAACAGAGTTAGCAAGACTTCACTCAACTAAATGTGAAAAAAAAATTGTTCAACTTGCAACTTCAAAAAACAACCATATTTGTAAGATTTTTATTGATAAATATAAACCTTAAAATGTCTCACCAAAAAGCTTATGTTCCTGTTCACAGAATACTATTGTTACATTCTGAGTCAACTTTCAATGCACATAAATATCCAATTTTGTTTTATATTTGATTTGATTTATTATTTCACATGTATTAACATACAGTGAAAAGTATTGTTTCTTGTGCGCTATACAGACAAAGCATACCGTTCATAGAGAAGGAAAGGAGAGAGTGCAGGATGTAATGTTACAGTCATAGCTAGGGTATAGAGAAGGATCAGCTTAATATAAGGTAGGTTCATTCAGAAGTCTGATGGCAGCAGGGAAGAAGCTGTTCCTGAGTCGGTTGGTACGTCAATTGGGAAACCGAGTGACTGAAGTATTTGTGCCTGTTCTACAAGAACACTGGTTTGAACCAGGAGCAAAGAGTTCCTGCCTGTTAGGGGTGTCCTTCAGGCAGGCAGATGAACCACCTCCATTCAGTCTGCAAGCATGACCTGAACATCTGGAGGCCTGGCATCTGAATTCTCCACTTAGCTCTCAGGCTGACATCTCCGCACTGTCCCAGTGAAGCTCAACGTCAGATTTTGTTTCTGTTTCTTTGCATTTTTTGCTCTTATTTTTGCTTTCAGTCAGCAACACAACAACTTTAGGCATGTCTTTTGTTTCTTTTCTTGTCCCATCACCATTCTCTTTGGTCCTGGACGACTAATTCTTCTATGATGCCGTCTTCCACCCTATGACCGACCCTTGTTCTCACCCAGCCCGAGCTCAAATCCGATTACATCTCTTAACTTCTCTGATGAAAGGTTACAGACGCTGTTTCTCTCGCCACATTGTTTCAGAGTATTTCCAGCATTTTCTGTTTTATTTCTTTTTCAGATAAAACGAGAGAATTCATTTAAAAGCAGGTGACTTTTTAGCTTGGCTTTCACTTAACTGACCTGGCCAGAGCATCCTCCTGGAAACAGGAAACACTCTGTCCAGCCCACCAAACCTGCATGTGTAATCCACCACTGTTGGTGAGCCCACACTGTCGCATAAATAGGACAGATTCAGGACAACAAAAAAACATAATGGAACTATTTCAATTTGATGGTTCAGTAAGTTGTATACATGTAGCACAGCTTGGGGAGTAATGGTGCTACTGGTGGGGGGCGGTGTTGGGGCAAGAATTTCACTTTCAAGTCTCAATGCTGGCAAGTAACCGGGGCAGCTTCTGAATGATTTTCCTCAGTGCTTGCCAATGTAGTTGCAGCCGAGGGATTTGGTGTTGTAAGAATTATTTTATGTAGATGTCAAGGACTGAGAATTATTCACAAAATCTGGGAGAAGGAAAGCTCTCCATCCATGCAGAATAGTCAAGAAAACTAAGAGAACACTTGGAAAAAATTAGAGTATTACTCACGGGGTGATGCCAAGCTCAGTTTGAAATACTCGATGAGATATCTGTACTCAAACATCTGCATCCAGTTGTTGGCACAGGTGAACTAAGTTATGGGGGTTATGATGGCCTAGTGTGTTTTTGCCATCTCCGCGAACGTTCTGGGGACCAGGGTTCAAATCCCGCCACGGCAGATGGTGGAATTAGAATTGAATAAAAAACATCTGGAATTAAGAATCCACTGGTGACCACGAAACCATTGTCGATATAGTCCCCAGAAGGGTAGGGGGCTTTGGTTCAGTCGGGCAGCATGGTTGGTGCAGGCTTGGAAGGCCAAAGGGTCTGTTCCTGTGCTGCAATTTTCTTTGTTCTCTTTGTTCTTTGATTGTCAGGAAAATCCATCTGGTTCACTAATGTCCATTAGGGAAGGAAATCTGCCGTCCTTACCTGGTCTACCTGTGACTCCAGAGCCGCAGCAATGTGGTTGACTCTCAACTACCCTCCAAGGGCAACTAGGGATGGGCAATAAACGCTGGTCAGCCAGCAATGCCCATGTCCCACAAATTAATTTTAAAAACCGACTGAGAAACTAGCATAATTCAATGCCCGAGAGTGTATTTTCAAATCGCGAACATAGAATGGTTGCAAAGCAGGAAGCCATTCGGCCCATTCTGTCAAGTGCTGACAGAGAGAATTCAGCTCGTTCTATTCGCCTGACGTTTCCCCCATAGCCCTGAGGACATTTCTCTTCAGATAATTAGCTAGTTCCTTTTTGAAGACATAATTGAATCGGCCGCCACCCCACTCTGAGATCCCAAACATGCGTTGTATGAAAAGGTTCTCCCTCATCTCCAGGAGGAAAGCCTAGCTTCATAAATCTCCCCATCTAGCTGATGTCCCTCATCCTCAGAACCATTCTCATAATCTTCCCTGCACCCTCTCTAGTGTCTTCACATTCTTCCCTTAGTGTGGTGTTCAGAATTGGATACAATCTCCAGTTGAGAACAATGTTTGATAGAAGTCCACCATAACTTGCATGCTTTTATATTTTATGGGCAGAATTTAACGAATTTAACGGAGTGCTTAACCCACCACCTAAGAATCAGTGGGGAATGCATCCCTGCCAATGTCAGCTGACTCTCAGCCATTTAACTGGAGTCACATGTAGGCCAGACCAGGTAAGGACGGCAGATTTCCTTCTCTAAAGTGAAAGTGAACTAGATGAGTTGACAATGGTTTCATGGTCATCAGTAGATTCTTGATTCCAGATATTTTTTTATTGAATTCAATGGCTCCGAGTGCTATTCAGCTGAATGTTAGACTCCTGGCCCCTCAGTCAGGAGGTAGCACCATCTCAGACATCTGCTTGCCAATCTGATTTTCAGTCTAAATCCTGGAGTCAAGGTGGAGAGAAATACCAAGGGGAGGGGATGGGATGGAGCACCCCGGGGAGGGTTGGAGGACTCTCAATGATTTGATTTGATTTATTGTCACATGTATTAACATACAGTGAAAAGTATTGTTTCTTGCGCGATATACAGATAAAGCATACCGTTCATAGAGAAGGAAAGGAGAGAGTGCAGAATGTATTGTTACAGTCATAGCTAGGGTGTAGAGAAAGATCAACTTAATGCAGGGTAGGTCCATTCAAAAGTCTGACAGCAGCAGGGAAGAAGCTGTTCTTGAGTTGGTTGGTACGTGACCTCAGACTTTTGTATCTTTTTCCTGAAGGAAGAAGGTGGAAGAGAGAATGTCCGGGGTGCGTGGGGTCCTTAATTATACTGGCTGCTTTGCTGAGGCAGCGGGAAGTGTAGATAGAGTCAATGGATGGGAGGTTGGTTTGCGTGATGGATTGGGCTACATTCACGACCTTTTGTAGTTCTTGCGGTCTTGGGCAGAGCAGGAGCCATACCAAGCTGTGATACAACCAGAAAGAATGCTTTCTATGGGGCATCTGTAAAAGTTGGTGAGCGTCGTAGCTGACATGCCAAATTTCCTTAGTCTTCTGAGGAAGTAGAGGTATTGGTGGGGCTTTCTTAACTACAGTGTCAGCATGGAGGGACCAGGACAGGTTGTTGGTGATCTGGACACCTAAAAACTTGAAGCTCTCGACCCTTTCTACTTCGTCCTCCTTGATGTAGACAGGGTCATGTTCTCCTTTATGCTTCCTGAAGGCGATGACAATCTCCTTCGTTTTATTGACATTGAGGAAGAGATTATTGTTCCAATGTGGAAATGGGGCCCTTGAATGGGGCAGCCTATCTGTCCTGCCATCCCTTTTCTCCTGCTCAAGGCTTCAGTAGGGTAGCCTGTTGGATTTCCTCTGAACTCCTCCTGCCAAATTGAGGCCAGGCAGGAAGCCCTTAAGAGGTCATTAATTGGCCACAAGAGCCTCAATTGGGGGCAAGGACAGGGGTTGCCCTAGGCCTGGTCAACCTCCTATAAAATGGAGGACAGGTCGAGGATCGGCTAGGAGTCAATCCAGGGAATTTAGTGAGCCCCTCCTGCTTCCAAACCCACCAGTGAGAACCCGACTCTGCCCCAAGTCGCTACTTATAAAATTCCGGCTCCTATATGCTTAATAACTTCTTTCTCAGCCACTGACACTTTCAATGATTTACAACTATTTAACCCCAGTTCTTGTGTTCCTACACTCTCTTAAAAATTGTATTCTTCAAGTTTTTATTCCCTTTTCTCACACTTCTCACTAAACTATATTAAAGGTAAAGTCGACATAGTCCCAGATGACCAGATGCTGCTCTCCCCTTTGAGGGGGGACAGCTGACTGGTGGTGATTTAACCTGAGGATCACCCCACTTCAAGCGAGAGGCATGGTTGAGAAGGTGGGGCCTTCATGAATAACCTCAGGTCGGTAGGGGAATTGAACCCACGCTGTTGGTGTTGTTCCACATCATGAAGCAGCCATCCAGCCAGCTGAGCTAACTGACTACCCAACCCTTCACACTTCTCTCCATTTAATTTCAGCTGCCAGATATATATGGACTCCCACCCACTCCACCAACCTGTCTATGTCCTTTTGAAGTTCAGCACTATTCTCCTCACTCTTCACAATACTTTCAGCTTGGTTGTTGGTTGGCTGGACAGTTGGTTCATGATGTAGAACGACATCAACAGCCTGGGTTCAATTCTTGTACCAGCTGAGGTTATTCATTAAGGATTGTGTATTGGTTACCAGTCCCTTCATTGCTGCTCTTATTTCTATTTTAACTTCCTCTGAACATTTTATTTTTGGTTCTCACCTGTATTATACACCTGACATATGTCACATGTACCCTTTTTCCTGCTTCAACTTACTGTATTTCTTTCAGCATGCAGGGAGCTCTGTTCGTCTCACTGTTGGTCTCCTGGGAATGGACTTTGCCCGTAGCCAAACTATGTCCTCTTCAAACGCAGCCCATTGGTCAATGACAGTTTTGCCTGCCAATCTTGCATTAAAACTTATCTGGACAAGATCTATTCACACCTCATTGAAATTGGCTTTCCCTCAACTAATTACTTTCACGCTGGATTTCACCTTGCCCTTTTCCATAACATTTGGACAATGACCCTGTCACCTAAACATTCCCCTCCTGATACTCGATTCACTTGTCCCATCTCATTCCCCAGAACCAGATCCACCAATGTCTCCTTTCTTCTTGGACTGGAAAATTCTCGTGCCACACTTCAAAAACTCTTCTTCTTTCCTGCCCTTCACACTCCAGACTACACAAGAATCAATAAAGTTCCCCATTATAACTACCATAGAGATTCCTTGCAAAATCCTTCCTCTGTATCTTTCCCACTCGTTAGAATAGTCAGATAGAATAGAATACAGTCAGCAATGTAATGGTCACTCTATTATTTCCTTTCTCCAACCAAATAGATTATATTGAGTTCCCTAGGAGATATTCTCTCTCCAGCCCTAATATATTCTCCGTAATTAATAACGCCACCCTCCTCCAAGTTTCCTGAACTCATCTCCAGCAACTTTTAATACCCAGTCTTGTCCTTTTTCTAAAGTCAGGTCTTCACTTACTTGTTGCCCAAGGGACCTCTTTTCAGTTTCTTCCCATGTCGCTGGCACCAGTATGGAGCTTGACTCCAGGTTGTTCATCCTATCCTCTCGGAGAGCTCTCAAGCCGCTCAGTGATCTGCCTGACCCCAACACCAGTGAAGCAACATGCCCTCCTCGGATCACGATCTCATCCACAGAAACACGTGTGTGCTCCCCTCACCATAGAATCCCCTGTCACTATTGCTTTCCCAAACTTCCTCCTGCCCCCCCCCGAACAGCTGTGTTGCCATGGACACGGCTTTGACCGCTCTCCATCACTCTCACCAGCAACATTTTTCCCCTAGGTTAGTTGATAACATTTCAGCATTTATGAAAATTAGTGACTCCATTCAAGATTCAAAGCCGTAAGGGTCCAAAACAGAACAATGCCAAATATACAACGAGCATAGTCTTCTTTGAACATCGCTGAGGAACAAACTAATGAGGCTATTTTACATCTAATTTTGAAACTATACCAAGGAATTTGCACTTTTCAGGTGTGATTTGATCTGTGCATAAAAGACGGATTTGTTGATCGATAACTGTCAGATAGAAATTGATGAAGCCTCTAGTTAGGATAAAGTATTAATTAGGGATAGCTTTAAAGCAAGGAGTTCTGCATCAGACATCTTACAGGCACTTTCAGTTCAAACAACAGGCTCATTCTAACCCTTAGAAGCGATGTAATTAGTTTATAAATAGATCTCCACATGACAAAAGGTGAAAATGATACATGCAATATGAGAAAATCTTGACTTTATGCAGAGCTGATGGTAATTAAGATTAGAAGCAATGTGCTCCAACTTTGCAATGACAAATTACGGAGGAACATTTCTGCAAGTTACTCACAGACTTTGCAATCTATTTCAGTCAACTCATGGCGTGACCTTTTCATTTATTGTCAAATCAACATGAAATTGGAATTCACCAGTGTTCCAGTAGAGGGACTACATTGGAGAATTTCTTTCTCCAACATTTTCTGTATTTTTTGATCATAATTTCTGTTCCCTCAAGACAGAAATAAATTAAAACCAGCAATCTCCAAATTTGAAGAAACCCTGCTAACTTGGGAAGACTAATCTCTATGGATCTTCCCTCCAAAAATGCTGCTGTCCAGGATTTTATCTTCGAGTTCCAGGTCTATTCTTTGAAAAAGGAGTGAAATCCTAAGGAAGCTGACTATTTGGGGAACAGTAAACCCGCAGAATTGCTGCAGGGTGGCACGGTGGCACAGTGGCTAGCACTGCTGCCTCTCAGCGCCAGGGACCCGGGTTCAATTCCCGGCTTGGGTCACTGTGTGGAGTCTGCACATTCTCCCCGTGTCGGTTTCGTCCGGGTGCTCCGATTTCCCCCCACAGTCCAAAAGATGTGCTGGTTAGGTGCATTGGCCGTGCTAAATTCTCCCTCAGTGTACCCGAACAGGCGCCGGAGTGTGGGGACTAGGGGATTTTCACAGCAACTTTGTAGTGCTAAAGTAAGCCTACTTGTGACATTAATAAATGAACTGTAAACTTAGAAAGGAGTTCCATGCTGGATATTTAATAATTTATATAATGCAACACTATATTTCTCAGGGTATTGAATAACTTCCCTTTCTGCTAAATGAGTTACTTTTGAAGTGCAGTCACTTATGATGGTAAAGAAAGCAGATGTTGCGTGTTCAACAGTGTCTTTCAAGCAGCAGTGAGATCATACGACACAGGAGCAGAATGAGGCCACTCGGCCCATCGAGTCTGCTCCGCCATTCAATCATGGCTGATATTTTTCTCATCCCCATTCTCCTGCCTTTTCCCCATAACCCCTGATCCCCTTATTAATCAAGAACCTATCTATCTCTGTCTTAAAGACACTCAATGACCTGGCCTCCACAACCTTCTGCGGCAAAGAATTCCACAGATTCGCCACTCTCTGGCTGAAGAAATTCCTCCTCATCTCTGTTCTAAAGGATTGTCTCTTTAGCCTGAGGTTGTGCCTCTGGTTCTAGTTTTTCCTACTAGTGGAAACATCCTCTCCATGTCCACTCTATCCAGGCCTCGCAGTATCCTGCAAGTTTCAATAAAATCCCCCCTCATCCTTCTGAACTCCAACGAGTACAGACCCAGAGTCCTCAACCATTCCTCAAACGACAAGCTCATCATTCCAGGGATCATTCTTATGAACCTCCTCTGGACCCTTTTCAAGACCAGCACATCCTTCCTTAGGTATGGGACCCAAAACTGCTCACAATACTCCAAATGGGGTCTGACCAGAGCCTTATACAGCTTCAGAAATACATCCCTGCTCTTGTATTCTCGCCCTCGCAACACGAATGCTAACATTGCATTTGCCTTCCTAACTGCCGACTGAACCTGCACGTTAACCTTAAGAGAATCTTGAAGAGTGACTCCCAAGTCCCTTTGTGTTTCTGATTTCCTAAGCATTTCCCCATTTAGAAAATAGTCTATGCCTCCATTCCTTCTTGCAAGAAGCCTGGCCAGTTCCTCCATTTTTGGTGGTTTTGGGTGAGGGGGGAGTTTTGACCAGCATTCCAGGGAGCTCCCAAGATCTTCACTGAATATTGTTCTGGAATCATTACCTGATGCCTTGGAACAGGAAGACAGGGACTCGCTTTTCTGCCTCAAAGGACGGCAGCTCCAGCAACATCAGACCAAATCACATGCTCAAATCTGAAGTGGGGAATTAATCCACAATCTGTGGGATCAAAGCTGGGGTTTGGGGTATTACCTTGCACCAGATAAACTCATGCACTTGCAATAAGTTAGGTTGGTTTAGCTCAGTTGGCTGGACTGTGAAGTTGTACGAACTAAGGAATAGCATGATGGGAAAATTGGTCAGCTATTTGGTACAATATAAGAACGGCTGACCAAAGCTATTTCAAAATGCCAGACCCCTGTAAGACTTGATAAGGCTGACTCTGCATAACTTAGGGCTGTATGAATAAGACGAGATAAGGTCAGGGATGAAGGAGTCACCGACCTTTTTCTGTTCCATCAAAGGACAAGATAAGGGTATGAATGATGAGACAAAGAGTTCTAGGAGGTCAGCAAGTTATGACATGATTAATGACATTGCTTATGATTCTATCACTAATCGAATTCCTGAATATGCTCTGGTCACGCAAACGGATAATGATTATGTATAAATACTGAACTGATTCTTTGTGTAATGGCGGACTTGAGGAGGAATTAGCAAGTTGTACCAACTGCTCTCTGACCTCAAGTTTCAGCCAAAACTGCATGCAGTCTTCCGTAAATAAATACTAGTTGTTTTGTCGGAATGAACTTTGTTGAGTTTTTCTATCACAGTCAAGAAGCAGGAAAGTTTCAACTTCAACAGGACGGCTGGTTTGTGATGCAGAGCGACAGCAACAACACAGGTTCAATTCCCACACCAGCTGAGATTATTCATGAAGGCCACACCTTCTCAACCTTGCCCCTCGCCTCAGGTGTGGTGATCCTCAGGTTAAACCACCACCAGTCAGCTCTGGACTATGCGGACTTTATCTTTATAAACATTAGGTGAATTTTGGTAACCAATGTGGAACGTTCACTTTTTGTTCAGAGAGCAGTTAGTTTTTGTGCGTATTGAGGCAAAGATTATTCATACTGTGGAGTGACTGCTCTTCAGCCAGTGTGGGTTTCAGTCTGTGGGAAGACGTTTGCTTACTTGGAACTGAAATGGTGATAAGTAGATATTAGGTGTTTCTTTTCCAGGTTTAAAGATTGCTCAATTGTTAAAAGTTAAGTTTTAAAAGTTTAAAAAAAAATTATTTATTAGTGTCACAAGTAGGCTTACATTAACACTGCAAAGAAGTTATTGTGAAAATTCTCTAGTCGCCACACTCCAGTACCTGTTCAGGTACACTGAGGGAGAATTTAGCATGGCTGATGCACCTAACCAGCACATCTTTCGGACTGTGGGAGGAAACCCATGCAGACTCAGGGAGAACATGCAGACTACGCACAGTGACCCAAGCCGGGAATTGAAACCATGTCCCTGGAGCTGTGAGGCAGCAGTGCTAACCACTGTGCCACCTAAGTGAGTAAGAAGCCTCACAACACCAGGTTAAAGTCCAACAGGTTTATTTGGCAACACAAGTTTTGGAGTCTCGCTCCTTCATCAGGTGAGTGAGGACTTGTGTTCACAAACAGGGCATATACAAACACAAACTCAATTTGCAAGATAATGGTTGGAATGCGAGTCTTTACAGGTAATTAAGTCATAAAGGTACAGACAATGTGAGTGGAGAGAGAGTTAAGCACAGGTTAAAGAGGTGTGAATTGTCTCCAGCCAGGAGAGTTAGTGAGATTCTGCAAGCCCAGGCAAGTCGTGGAGGTTACAGATAGTGTGACATGAACCCAAGATCCCGGTTGAGGCCGTCCTCATGTGTGCGGAACTTGGCTATCAGTTTCTGCTCAGCGATTCTGCATTGTCGTGTGTCGTGAAGGCCGCCTTGGAGAACGCTTACCCGAAGATCAGAGGCTGAATGCCCGTGACTGCTGAAGTCTTCTCGACATTTCCACTCCATCTGACAAAGGAGCAGTGCTCCGAAAGCTTATGGTATTTGCTACCAAATAAACCTGTTGGACTTTAACCTGGTGTTGTGAGACTTCTTACCGAAGTCTTCCCCAACAGGAAGGGAACACTCCTGCCTGGTGATTGACGAGTGGTTTTCATTCATCCGTTGTCGTAGCGTCTGCATGGTCTCCCCAATGTTCCATGCCTCAGGACATCCTTTCCAGCAGCGTATCAGACTAAGAAAGCTTGTGCTGCCAAATAAACCTGTTGGACTTTAACCTGGTGTTGTGAGACTTCTTACCGTGCCCACCCCAGTCCAACGCCAGCATCTCCACATCATGGCCACCTAAGTGACTCAGGCCAATGTAATGCAGGGTAATATTTTGCCAACGCCACCTCTCAATCAGAAGTAGCAAGACCAATGTTTTCATTCCAGACTTTGAAAGTTTAGAATCTTTCCATGTACATTTGTGTTGCAAGCATTCAAAATTGGTTTATTGGTTTGTTTAGGGCAGTTATCATTGGCAGAGGGAGGAGACTTTCCAATTGACTGGTCTGCATCAAATTTAATCTTCCAAGGGTTGCAGGACAGTGCTCTAAGCAACTGGACTTCTCAGCTTCCAGAGAACCTTACAAATCTTCATTCTGGTATCATACAGTAAGTGGTAGCCTGGTGTCATTCAGGTTCACAACATATCTCTTTTCTACAGCAAAATCTGATCCTAATCCCACGAGTCTAATTTCTCCCCATTGCCTTACCTTTCCCTTTGCTGAAATGCTGCTTCAATTTCCCAAGTAGTGTAATCATCTCTAGCTCGTCTAACACTCACCACAGCCAAGCATTCAAGCAATACTCCTTCCATAAAACGCTCTCTTATCTTAAAATAGACGACTCCTTCATCGTCAACTTCTAAAGTCTTTCCCCTCTCTGTCCCATCAAAATCCTTCGTAATTTCAAAAGCCTCAGTTCAATTTCTTTTCAATCTTTTGTGGAATGATCTGAATATTTTGACTTTCTCCTCGTAAGTTTCCCACCCTGGCAATTTCCCAATGAATAGACACTGTACAAGCTCTATGGCCTTAATGCCTTTTCTATAACTGAGTGTCTGAGACTGCACAAGACCATAAGACATACGAGCAGAAGTAGGCCATTCAGCCCATCAAGTCTGCTCCGCCATTCGATCATGGCTGATACGTTTCTCAATTCCATTCTCCTGCCTTTTCCCCTTACCAATTAATAACCTATCTCTGTCTTAAAGACACTCAGTGAACTGGCCTCCACAGCCTTCTGTGGCAATGAATTCCACAGATTCATCACTCTCTGGCTGAAGAAATTCCTCCTCATCTCTGTTCTAACGGGTCGTCCCTTTAGAATCATAGAATTCCTACAGTGCAGAAAGAGGCCATTTGGCCCATCGAGTCTGCACCGACCACAATCCCACCCAGGCCCTAACCCCATATCCCTACATATTTACCCGCTAATCCCTCTGACCTACGCATCTCAGGACTCTAAGGGGCAATTTTTAGCATGGCCAATCAACCTAACCCGCACATCTTTGGACTGTGGGAGGAAACCGGAGCACCCGGAGGAAACCCACGCAGACATGAGGAGAATGTGCAAACTCCACACAGACAGTGACCCAAGCTGGGAATCGAACCCAGGTCCCTGGAGCTGTGAAGCAGCAGTGCTAACCCACTGTGCCACCGTGCCGCCCTTTACTCTGAGGCCGTGCCCTCAGATCCTAGTCTCTCCTACGAATGGAAGCACCTTTGCCACGTTCACTCTATCTAGGCCTTTCAGGAATGTACACAGCATTCGAAACGCGGATTAACCAATGTGTTAGAATATGTAGGTCTGATAGTGCGGAACAGCTTCAGAACAAGATACATCCATTTGCCGTGAATACCTCATTTTATCAGGAGCTGGGAGTGAAGCGGACGGCGTGAATTAAAACACAAGCAAAGCAAATTCACCAGAGTGAAGACAGAGTGAAAGGAAACAATCGCAAAGTGACACATGCAGAAAGTCAAATGGAATGAGTTGGTGTGAGAGGCTTCATGGACAGACACAGCAAACTGCAGGAAAAACTGAAAGCTCCGGCTGTTTTTGCAGCTCGAACACGCTGCCTGGTTTGATTTATTGTGAATGCTGCTGAATAGATCAAGAGAAAGATCGTAATCCTCTGACGGCCTCTGCAGTGCAGCTGACCAGAAATACTCTGTGCACTGCAGGAGAATTTACTCATCGAAGCAATGTTGGATTGCAGATGCGATGACGGAAACACACATAGGCAGCGGCTCTTGGAGGCTTGACGATGCTGTAATACCTCGACAATAGCTTCCAGCGCTAGTAAAAATCCACAATCAGTTTCCAGAATCCAGAGGTTTGATTGGATGAGAAACCAGCCTTTGCACAAGTGGGAGGCTAGTAAAAATCCACAAGAGGGAAAGAGATTGCCTCTCCGCACGAGTGAAACCTCAATTAATGCCCCCAGCTCTATGAGTAATTAAACACAATTTAACACTGCAAAATGGAGTCTGGGACTCAAGAGGAAGAAAAATGAAATTCAGTGGAACCATTCAAATTGCGTGTAAAATGGGGTGGGAAGGCTAATGATAGCATAGAAATGTTATAAAACTGAAGTTAAAATAGTTATTAGGTTTTTCTCTCATCTCTGTGGCTGCTAATAATACAGTGGCGGCAGATTTCCTTCAGTTATGGAAGTGTAGCACTTAACTTTTCAATGTAATTAGCCGGCAAGCTCATTACAAGAAGGCATTCCACATACTTACAGGGTAAGGGAATTAAAATCATGGACTGCATTTCGCCAATGCAAGCTCTACAGAACAAAGACCATCCTTGCAATGTTCCAAGACTTACATAACAACTAACATGCCCATATTTTACTGTGTGAAGCACAAAGAAGACAGTGCATATAGTTATGTGCAAATATATTTTAACAAAATAGCCACACAGAATGTCGGCAACACACAGCCTATCGGTCAGCATCGGAAAATAGTTTATTTTCTCATTAGGGGCTGAAATGTGACCAATACATTTTAGAACAATCCTGTCCTACCTGAAACCCCCCGCCCCCCACCCCCACCCCCCCAGGCCCCTCTGGTCTTTTTTTAATCCAACAACTCCCTATGAAGTTTCAACATATTTTATTTTTCAGTCCTCAAACACCAGGTGTTATTTTTCTCAGCCATTGATATTCAGCTTCTTTTTAATTCTTCTTGGCCCAGTGCATTACAGGAGTTCCAATGGATCTCATAAAAGCTGCAACATTCAGGCAAGTGTGAGTGCCGTCTTGGGAAATTAACAGATAAACTGCACCAGTCCATTTATCATGCTGTAATAAGATGCAACTGATAGTGCTAAACTTTATTTCCCACCTACGTAATCTAAACAAATGTACAGTTCAGTTATTTCATAATCTGGTTGGTTTGGTATATGATTGCATTTATGTATCATATAGAAATGGCCATGCACACACAAATGTAATTTGAACCCTCTGCTATTACGTGGTTGTGCGTGATGTACCAGTCGTTTGACTTTACATAGCAGCTAGCAAAAAAATATTCAGCCAAGTTTATCTTGTACATTCGGGGAAGGGGTGAACACATTGGTCCTCAAGAAAGCTGAGAATCCCATTTGCCTGTTGTTTATCTCATCACCACCCAGCCAGAGGAAGTTTTGTTGGCATCCCAAACTGGGAGGAGAAAATTAGCTATTTGGATAAGCTTCCTCAATCTCCATGTTGGCATGACGAACACACGGAGTAAAGTCATAAATAGACGGTGATTTGGAAAAGGCAGTACTTTTTCCTGCGATAACAAAAGTCATTTTAAAAAATTCTTTATGGTATGTAGGCCAGTAAAGGCCAGTGTTTATCGCCAATCCCTAGTTGCCCTTGAGAAGGTGATGAGGTGGTGAGCTGCTTTCTTGAACCGCTGCAGTGCCTGAGGTGTAGGTACACCCACAGTGCTGCTAGGGAGGAATTCCAAGATTCTGACCCAGCGGCAATGAAGGAATGGCGATACATTTCCACGTCAGGGTGGTGAGTGACTTGAAGGGCAACCTCCCGGTGGTGGTCCCAGGTATCTGTTGCCCTTGTCTTTCTAGATGGTAGTAGTTGTGGGTTTGGAAGGTGCTGCCTAAGGAGTTTTGGTGAGTTCCTGCAGTGAATCTTGTAGATAGTACACAGAGCTGCCACGGTTCGCCAGTGGTGGAGGGGTTGAATGGCGAGTGTTGTTGGAGCTGCACTCATCCAGGCAAGTGGGGAGTATTCCATTGCACTCCTGACTTGTGCCTTGTAGATGACAGACAGGCTTTGGGGAGTCAGGGGGTGAGTTACTCATCACAGGATTCCCAACCTCTGACCGGCTCCAGTCGCCACAGTATTCACACGGCGAATCCAGTCCAGTTTCTGGGCAATGGTAACCCCCCCCAGGATGTTGATAGTGGGAAATTCAGCGATGGTAATGCCATTGATTGTCAAGGGGCAACGTTGTACATTAGCCTCATACAGATCAACCATGATCGAACTGTATGTTGGATAGAAAGTCTGAAAAATATCATTAGATATCTCCTTTAATAATAGAGGAATAATGTTTATTAATAATGAGGAGAATGGGGATGAGAGAAATATCAGCCATGATTGAATGGCGGAGCAGACTCGATGGGCCGAGTGGCCTAATTCTGCTTCTATGTCTTCTGGTTTAACGACAGAATATATAGATAAATGACACTGTAATATGGACTTTTATTTCTCAGATGGGAAGATAAATAAATGCCACATTCATGAGTTAGTCAGGTTACTTCATTAATTCAATTGTTGTGGATACTGTCTTGTTAGCCCCATATTTTACTTTAGTTAACCCTAAAATGTCCCATTCTACATGCAATTAAATTAATTATAGTGAAATAATTACTTCTATTATAAAGTTATTTTGGTGCTGAGGCATCTCTCTTGAAACTGAGAGACTAAAGCTGAGCTTTTTCACTTTGATATTTGGTCCTAATGGGATAATCCTTCCTAATTTCGGCATGATAATCAGACAGTTCAAATGCGGTTTAAAAAAAAGCTATCCTTTCCTCGGGGCTCGATACAAAAAGAACATTAATGATGTGACTAATTCCCCAGGATGTGGAGAAAACATTGTATTACTCCGCAACTGAGTTTTCATCACAAGTCTTTCTTCAAGAAGCTCTCATTCCCTTTGAGAGATTCATTTTTTTGTAACCATGATAATATAAAACAAACCTCTATTGCAATGATTAAGGGCCGAAAGGATCTGAAGAACTCTTTGTGGTAAACTGGAAACAATACAAAGAGTAATCTTTACAAGTTCTCTGAAGAACAAAGCGTCAGAAACACACCCCTTAGCATGGCCAATGCATGAAGGATGAAAATTGTAGATTGCACCTTGATTACGAAGGGCAAAAAACTGCTCAAGTTATTTACCTTCCACGCTGCCTTCTGAGTGGATTCTGTGCTGTCCAAAATTTGTAACTCTTCTGGACGCTCACCAGCTCCTGCTTTCCTTTGCGTCTGTTGCTTCAGTACAGTCATCTGCAAAGAGAAATGTGCAATGAAAGACATGCAATGAAAGGCTATTAACAATATGCATTATGTAGATCCCATGTTGTATCATTAATAGACACTAAACTACAGTGCGTACATGTAAACTAAGCTGGGGATTCTAATGATATCAAAGTACATATCTCCAAGTGAGTGTTAAACCTGACTTTAGCAGGGGTGGAGATCACTTCATTGAAAACTAAGGAATGCACAGAAATCATCTGGGCGAGAGTGATCTCCCAGACACATTTTGAATGCCTGGGGGAGTGGAGTCCCAGAGTCTCCTTGGGCACTTGGTTTTGGTTGTATATATTGTGATATACAAGCCATTACAATTGCGTGTGTAATAACGTGGCACCCCTCAGACAACATCAAGACACTTCAGGCTTTGTTCAGAATGAAGGGTATTTATTGATAAAGAGAAGTCAGGTACAGGGGATGGCAGCCATGCAGAGCCCCAGTTCTCACATGCTCGATGTTCCTGCTTGAGGGAACTCTCCAGCTTTTGGTGCGACTGGTCCCTTAAGCCAGGTGACCCTCTTCTGCTGTGCTTAAAGAGACAGATCGCACAATCACAACACTGTGGTATTGAATTTATGTACTGGAGGGTCTTTTTCTGTCTACCATTGTTTATTTATTTAAAACAATAGGAATATTTGACCCAGAAAAATGAGCCATGCTCAGAGCAAATCAAGAAAGTAAAGATATCGGCTGGAATTCTCCAGCAGTTCACGCCCTGCTGCCGGCGAGAATGGAGAATTTGGTGCTCAGCCAAAACTCCATTCACTGCAGCGGGACTGGAGGACCCCAGCTGCGGGCAGGATTGGAGAATTCAACCCATAGCCAGGAATATCAGAACACAGTCAGAAACCAGACAAGGGAAAGAGCTTCAGTTTTTAGCTTCTTAGAGTCAGTATTTGCATAGTCAGAGGGTCAAAATACTAAACGTTGCCCGGGCATTGTCAGCATTCCCCGACAGTACATTTGTGAAACTGAGAGCGATTTCAGATGTTCACACACTGTGCCTTCGACAGCACCTTCCAAACTCGCAATCTCTACCATCGAGAAGAGAAAGAGCAGGAGATGCATGAGAGCACCACCACCTGCAAGTTCACCTTCAAGGCACACACATCCTGACTTGGAATTATAATGCTGTTCCTTCATTATTCCTGGGTCAAAATCCGAGAATTCCCTTCCAAACAGCAATGTGGGTGTACCTACACCATATAGACTGCAGTGGCTCAAGAAGGCAAGTCACGACCACCTCACCAGAGGCAACTGGAGATGGACAATAAATGCTGGCCCTACCAGCAACACCCACATCCCACAATGCAAGAATGCACAGTTAATCACACAAATTAAAAGGTTGCTGTCAGTGGTTCACCAATCCTCCAAACGGTGCACTTTATGTCCTTGCAGATGGAAATCTTGTCTCGAACTTGCATTTATATTGAACTAGCTGTATAGTTATAGGAAAGGTTATGCCTTGTTGAATGACATATAACTGTGTTTTATGGCATACTAAGTGCTATTTACTGCTGGGCCAGGAATACTTACCTTACATTTGTGGAAAGTCAAATTTCTCCAATTATTATAAAACATAAATTACTTTGTAATATTTTTAAAGTCTATTTATTAATGTCACAAGTAGGCTTACACTAACACTGCAATGAAGTTACTGTGAAAATCCCCTAGTCGCCACACTCCGGCGCCTGTTCGGCTACACTGAGGGAAAATTTAGCATGGCCAATGCACCCTAACCAGCACGTCTTTTGGACTGTGGGAGGAAACTGGAGCACGGCAACCCATGGCAACACGGGAAGAATATGCAGAGTCTGCACATTCACTGACCCAAGCCAGGAATCGAACCCAGGTCCCTGGCGTTGTGAGGCAGCAGTGCTAACCACTGCACCACTGTGCCGCTTTCAGCTACCAGCTTAACCTCATGTGCATGTACTATTGCATCATTTGCTCAGGGTCTACACAGGGTTCTTAGAGGCTTGTAAGCTGCTCAAGACTATAGTTTTTTTAAAAAATAATTACTCTTTATTTAATGCCACTATGTACATATTGGGACCTCCAGAACTGCTACCCCCCCCCCCCCCCCCCCTCCTGACTTCTGATGTTAATCCTTGATTCCACATGTCTCGATCTTTCCTTCGTTCCCTGCCCAATGATTAAAAAGTGAGGGATAATCAGTGATTTTTATTTCCTGCTTTGCTGGCTGTGAGGATTCTTCACTGCGATTGGCTGTTCACCTTGCTAGATGAACACATTATTGCTGCATTCCAGAGTGTTGATCCACCAGAAGGAACTCTTTAGTTGTAGGCAATACAATAAAACAAGACTTACTCCAACTTATAAATCAAGGAAAAAGGTTTAATAAAGAATCTTCATTATTCCAACACTTGTGGCCTCACCCTGGGCCATTCCAAAACCCCCACAAACCTCAGCAGCTTCTTATTTCGTAAGACTTCATAAGATATAGGAGCAGAGTTAGGCCATTCGGTCCATCGATTCTGCTCCATCTTTCAATCACGGCTGACATGCTCCTCATCCATACTTTCCTACCTTCTCCCCATAACTCTTCAACCCATTACCAATTATTCATACTGAGTCAGCTGACCACCACATCATTTGTCATTGGTTACATAGTTTACAGGGTCAGCTGACCCTGACAGCTTGTTACCATTGGTCACACCACAACAGATCCAATGTTATCATTAGTTACAACACAGAGATCCCTTATAGCTGGCGCCAGGACTAAATTAACTTTGGGAAAGATGAAATCCATCTCACCGAACTCGCTAGATCCTTGCGGGCAGCTTTCTGAGGTTAGAATTGCGTACCCTCACTTCATCACAGAGTCCATGCCATTATATTGTATTTAAAGGGGCTTTCAAATTATCTGCCAGATCCAAGGAAAATGAAAGGAGAATAAGACAGTCTCTGGAATTTCCTTCGGAATTGCCAGCTTCTCTAGAATTAGCACCTCAGTGCAATGAGGAAAAGGTACAGTTGAAGGCGTAGAATATGATTTTTTTAAAAATCAATGACAGCTTTTGCTTTCTCCTTTTTTGTGTATAAAATCAATTAGCTTTTCACTGATAAAAGTTCAAATATTGTGGCAGAGCTTCGACAATGGCTCACTGATCTTCACTTTGGACGCCACTCACTTATCACATATGCTACATACATCCATCATAGTTTAAACTGCAAGTCAGCATTTCAATCTAAATGTCAGCTTGTTCATGTATTATTAGAAAAATCATTTATCCCCCATTATATTGCAACCTAAGGTCATTTCAAATTGCTTTCCAGTCAATGGGGTATTTTTGATGTATAGTCATTGTTGTGAAAGGAGAAACACAGCAGCCAATTTGCACGGGCAAGGTCTCACTAACAGCAATGTGATATTGAGATATTATTTCAAAGACTCTTTGTTGAGGGCTCAATATTGGGTTAGCTCCCCTGTTCTTCCTTGGATGCTTGTCATGGGATCCATTATATCCACCTGAGCGAGCAAACAGCACCTTAAGTTTAATGGCACAGAATTTCCAATCTTCGGATGGTCATACCCCAGATGTACTCCTGAAGATGCGATGGGGACCTCTTTGGAAGTTCTGACACACTGACTGTGTGAAGGTTGCCCAGGACTTTTGGACTTCCGATAGGAAATTCCCTTACATCTGGAACTCTCCAAAAAATTTCCAACTTAAATTTGGAGATTTTGATGGTTCAGATTCATTTACCGAAATAATTACCCAAGAAAAGTTAGAAAGATTGAAACCAGTTCTAACTCCTAGGCAACCATACCATCGAACCATCAGCTCCCAATTGGACCCTCCAACTACTCCCTGGCCACCTGACTATCCCCGAGCCTGTCCTCCCAACTCTCAATGCCCACTCCCCCACCCACTTGCCACCTTACCCACTCAATTGCCAACCTACCCACTCACCCATCCACCCGCCATCTTACTCACTCATCTACATGCCAACCTACCAATCCATCTACTACCCTACCCTTCACCCACCCACCTGCCAACCTAACCCCTCACCCTCTCCACCCACCTTACCCCCTCACCTACATGCCAACCTACCAACCCATCTACTACCGTACCCTTCACCCACCTGCCTGCCACCTTACCCCACCTACCCATCCTCCATCCTACCCACTCACCCGCCCATCTGCCACCCTACCCACTCACCCCCCCGCCACCTGCTAACTTACCCCCTCACCCACCTTCCACCACACTGTCAGACCCACTTACATGTCACCCTACCTGCTCATCCACCCAACTTTCACCTCATATCCTCATGACCTACCCCCTCACACACTGACTTTCTCTCCGTAGCTTCTCAGAGTGGCTTCTGGGCCTTTAAACTCTCTACGTAGCAGCGAGTGCATAAAAGGTGAGAATGACTTTGATGGTGATACTCTCCACTGGTCCCTGTGCGGATTGCTGCATCAGAGAGTTTGGAAAACAAGCCTAGAAAATTGGAGGAAGTTAAGTAGGTAAATTTTTGTCTGATCTGCATCAGAAGTAGGGGTTCCAACCCAGATCGCGAGTTCTGGGCCATTCATGTTATCCTCTTTCACTCATTCAGTATTGCACAGCTTCAGGTTTTGGCCTCAGGTTTCTGGATTGCGACTTGAAGCAAAAGTCTCCTGACACAGGATCGCGGAGTAGTTCCTTCGACAACCTGCAACTGTTACTATCCAGAAGGATAAGGGCAGCAGATGCATGGGAACACCACCACCTGGAAGTTCCCCTCCAACTCACTCACCATCCTGACTTGGGAATATATCACCGTTTCTTCAGTGTCGCTGGGTCAAAATCCTGAAACTCACTTCCTAAAAGCACTGTAGGTGTACCTACACCACAGGGACTGCAGCGGTTCAAGATGGCAGCTCACCACCACCTTCTCAAGTACAATTAGGGATGGCAATAAATGCTGGCCCAGCCAGCGATGCCCACATTGCAAAGACGGCAAAGAGACCACAGAACTGCAAACCAAAATACCAAAAAATACCTGCAATGTGAATTTGCAGTGTCTAAAACAGTAAAAATATATCTGTACATGGGAGAAAAAGGTAAATCACGGGGGCATTATCATACAAAAGTTGACACTAAGCCACACAAGGAGATTTTAAGACAGGTGACTGAACACATGGTCAAAGAGTTATATTTTAGGACCGTCTTAAAGGAGGGAAAGAGAGCTAGAGCAGCAGAGTGGTTTTGAGAGGGGATTCCAGAGTTTCGAGCCTCGGCAACTGAAGCCCCATCCATCAATGCTGGAGTGATTAAAATTATGGATAAATAATAAGATGGAATCTTTAGTAGACTTCAGGTGTTTACTGGAGTGTTATTGAATAACATTCGACATTCAGCCACATAAGGTGACAATAGGGCAGATTGCCCAAGGTGATGTTTGTAGTAATTAATGATGTTGAACAATGGATGTGATTGATGCCCAAGGCTGGTTATTAATCAACATCACTTTAAGTCGGAAATTAATTTTATCGAGTGAAATATGGATGCCCAATGTTTCATCATGAGCACCTTGCCGGATGTTAGAAGATTGTTGTGGTGCATGTGAGAATTACTGAAGGGCCAGAAGTGTTATTGGACAACAGATTAACTCAATGAAGCAGTGTCAAAAAGTTTGACATAACTGGTTCAATTATTTATCATGTGTGGCATACCAGCAATGTTCTATACAGCACTGGATGCTTCATGTAAATGAGCATCATCACTAGAAGTCCACTGTTACGCCAACCCCACAACCTACAGCTAAAGACAAGGAATTAATTTATTCTCCATCTTAGTTCCTCCCCTCTTCTCCAGCCCTGCCCCTGATCCCTGCCATTCCATATCCCGAGAATGAGCAAGTTTCTTCCTGCTTTCGATTTCAGGCTCTGATACCTTTTTCTCCCATGTACAGATATATTGATAACAAAGTGCATCCCAACACCATGGACGACACTGAGTCAGTTCCCCCAACCCAGATTAACAATGTCATCAACATTTTTAAAACACTTTCAAGTTCCTTACAAAAAGCAGTCAACTGGCTCGGAGTGAATTATTGAGTCCCAGATGTCAACTATGCCGTAATTAGTGAAAATGATTGGTTACATATAGTTCAGAAACATTCTTTCCCCTCTCCATCCCCACTAAAGGACACCTTGGAGCCATTCAGCACCCTTGAAGACCCTTTTGTTTTGTTATGATTGGAAGATCGATATTCAGATCAGAAAAGTTCCAATCTTAATCTTCAGTCTAAGTAAGTAAAATAACCAGGGTGATAATGGGAAAAAGATGTTTGACATCTCAGCCATCATTTTAAACAGTCACTACCTCCACCACCAACACACAGTGGCAGCAGTGTGTATCATCTACAAGATGCAGCAACTTACCAAGGCTCCTGCGACAGCATCTCCAAACCCACGACGCCTGCCATCCAGAAGAACAAAGGCAGCAGACGCATGGGAACACCATGACCTGCAATTTCCCCTCCAAGTCACTCATCATCCTGACACATCCTCACTGTCACTGCATCAAAACCCTGGAACTCCCTTCCGAACAGCACTGTCGGTGTGCCGCTTCACCAGGCGGTGGTAAGCCACCAACTTGAACCGCTGCAGTCCATGTCAGTGTATCTACACCACATGGACGACAGCCGATCAAGTTGGCAGCTCACTACCACTTTCTCAAGGGTAGAATTCTGGTGCAGAAGGTGAAGTCGCATGGGATCAGAGGTGAGCTGGCAAGGTGGATACAAAACTGGCTCAGTCAAAGGAGACAGAGGGTAGCAGTGGAAGGGTGCGTTTCTGAATGGAGGGCTGTGACAAGTGGTGTTCCTCAGGGATCAGTGCTGGGACCTTTGCTGTTTGTAATATATATAAATGATTTGGAGGAAAATGTAACTGGTTTGATTGGTAAGTTTGCAGACGACACAAAGGTTGGTGGATTTGCGGATAGCGATGAGGACCATCAGAGGATACAGCAGGATATAGATCAGTTGGAGACTTGGGCGGAGAGATGGCAGATGGAGTTTAATCCGGACAAATATGAAGTAATGCATTTTGGAAGGTCTAATACAGAGAGGAAATATACTGTAAATGGCAGAACCCTTAAAAGTATTGATAGGCAAAGGGATCTGGGTGTACAGGTACACAGGTCACTGAAAGTGGCAATGCAGGTGGAGAAGGTAGTCAAGAAGGCATACGGCATGCTTGCCTTCATCGGCCGGGGCACTGAGTTTAAAAATTGGCAAGTCATGTTGCAGCTTTATAGAACCTTAGTTAGGCCGCACTTAGAATATAGTGTTCAATTCTGGTCGCCACACTACCAGAAGGATGTGGGGAGGCTTTGGAGAGGGCACAGAAAAGATTTACCAGGATGTTGCCTGGTATGGAGGGCTTTAGCTATGAGGAGAGGTTGGAGAGACTTGGTTTGCTCTCACTGGAGTGACGGAGGTTGAGGGGAGACCTGATAGAAGTTTACAAGATTATGAGAGGCATGGACAGAGTGGATAGTCAGAAGCTTTTTCCCAGGGTGGAAGAGTGAATTACTCGGGGGGCACAGGTTTAAGGTGCGAGGGGCAAGTTTTAAAGGAGATGTACGAAGCAGATTTCTTACACAGAGAGTAGTGGGTGCCTGGAACTCGTTGCCGGGGGAGGTAGTGGAAGCGGATATGGTAGTGAATTTTAAGAGGCGCCTTGACAAGTACATGAATAGGATGGGAATAGAGGAATATGGTCCCCGGAAGGGTAGGGGGTTTTAGTTCAGTCGGGCAGCATGGTCGGTGCAGGCTTGGAGGGCCGAAGGGCCTGTTCCTGTGCTGTTCTTTTTGTTCTTTGGTATTAGGGATGGGCAATAAACATGCTGGCCTCGCCAGGGATATCCACATCCTGTGAGTGAATAACTAAGTTAAAAACTGAGATATGGTTAGGATGTCTTCAACGTTTGAACAGCCCATTGGCTCCTGTATAATGATCATTCAGGCAAAAGGGGTATCTGGTGCTTGTGGAACCAAGTTCCAACATAAATTAGCATCTTTACAGGTCACATTTTATTTCAGCAAATACCTGATACATGAACCTCCTCAATATGAGTAAAACCAAGCAACCAACATCGGTAAGGAGATACAGGCTATATTCTACTAAGTTTATTTATGTGTGTGACAAGTAGGCTTACATTCACACTGCAATGAAGTTACTGTGAAAATCCCCTAGTCGCCACACTCTGGCGCCTGTTCGGGTACACTGAGGGAGAATTTAGCACGGCCAATGCACCCTAACCAGCACGCCTTTCGGACTGTGGGAAGAAATCCGCACAGGCGGGGGGAGAGAACATGCAAACTCCACACAGACAGTGACCCAAGCCGGGAATCGAACCCGGGTGCTTGGCGTTGTGAGGCAGCATTGCTAACCACTGTGCCGCCCAGATAGATAATACAGCAGGCAAGAGTGTTGCCAGCCCAGTGCTTGATATGCATTCCTCTTTCAGCACCAACTTACTCAAGGAATATTATATTAATTAATGTTCGCTGGTTGATGTGTTCCTTGGCAAAACAAACATACTGTCACAAAGTATTCTATTTATACACGCTGATCCCCATTTTAATAGGTTGAAGGTGATTGAACATTAAAAGTGAAGTAATTAAACTTCTTATCCGGTGACAATCCATCTGTTCTTTTCTAAAATTATCATTTCAGGAAAATAAAGCAAAATAACCAAAAATGTATTTTCTTACGAATAACAAACACTCCTATTAAAATCAGAAAACACTGTCCATTTCTTTCAAGCTTCAGTTACACAAAAACATGACAATATTAAATTAACCTAATTAATGGCCCAGACTTTCATATCTCCGATATACCTCACAAGATGCTCTCAGACACCCCTCACCCCGCCTCCCCTACTGGAATCCCTGACCCCGTGAAATATATATCCCCCCCCCCACCCGACCCCCCACATCCATTGACTACCGCCTTGAACCCCTGACCACCCTACCTCACCATGTTCTCCCGACTTCCTCTACACCCTCCCCTGACGAGCCCTGACCATGCCTACCCTCCTCCTCCTCCTCCGATTACTCCCCTGGCACCCTCCACCCAACATGCCCCTCTCCCCACACCACCTTACCGTCCCTTGCCACCTCCGCCACATTCCGACTCTCGCCCACCCAACTCCCTGCCCATCTGACTCCAGAAACACATCCAACACATCTTTCCTGGCAAAATGGCTGGGATCTTTAAATTTACCCACTTGATGGTTGTAAAAAGCTTCCCTTCCCCTGCCGTTCCTGCACAGTAAGAAGTTTAACACCACCAGGTTAAAGTCCAACAGGTTTATTTGGTAGCAAAAGCCACACAAGCTTTCGGAGCCCCAAGCCCCTTCTTCACTCACCTGAAGAAGGGGCTTGGGGCTCCGAAAGCTTGTGAGGCTTTTGCTACCAAATAAACCTGCTGGACTTTAACCTGGTTTTGTTAAACTTCTTACTGTGTTTACCCCAGTCCAACGCCGGCATCTCCACATCGTTCCTGCACAGCACAGAAGCCACTCCGCAGTTGCTGCACATTCCTCAGCAGGCCTGCTCCAGAGATTTACTGAAATTGTACTGAGCCTCACCATTTGCATTTCTGTAAAGCTACCTCTCAAGCGGAGGGAGACTGTGTTCGGAAGATGTTTTTCCTATTTCATCAGGATGAATGATGGATCTAAATGCACTAGTGTCCTTGTGCAGGAATCACAAGGAGTTGGTTTGCAGCTGCAGAAGGTAATTAAGAAGGCAAATGGAATTTGCCCTACATTGCTAGAGGGATGGAGTTTAAAAACAGCGAGGTTATGTTGCAGCTGTATAAGGTGCTGGTGAGGCCACACCTGGAGTACTGTGTACAGTTTTGGTCTCCTTACTTGAGAAAGGATATACTGGCACTGTGTTTATTTTACTTTACAGACACACAATCGGCCATGATTCTGTTTACTTTGATGTAGTATCCCTTTGAGGAACTGCATATTTAATTTATCCCACAGTTAGTTGGTTTATTCAATGAAAAGAAGTACAATGGGCCATGCTGTACTCTTCCTGATTTTAACACATGTAATGCGTTCACTAAAAATGTTTTCAATTGGCATGAAATTGCTCCTATTCATTTTATTTAGCAGTAGTATCATTGGTGTATTTTTTTATTCATTTATGGGATGTGGGTATTGCCTGCCAAGCCAGCATTTATTGTCCATCTCTACTTGCCCTTGAGAAGGTGGTGGTGAGCTGCCTTCTTGAACTGTGCTAAGAGTTTTAACAACACCAGGTTAAAGTCCAACAGGTTTATTTGGTAGCAAATACCATTAGCTTTCAGAGCGATGCTCCTTCGTCAGATGGAGCGGAAATCTGCCATCTGACGAAGGAGCATCGCTCCAAAAGCTAATGGTATTTGCTACCAAATAAACCTGTTGGACTTTAACCTGGTGTTGTTAAAACTCTTACTGTGTTTACCCCAGTCCAACGCCGGCATCTCCACTTCTTGAACTGCTGCAGGCCAAGGCATAGGTACACCCATAGTGCTGTTAGGGAGGAAGTTGCAGGAATTTGACCCAGCAACTGCAAAGAAACGGTGATATAGTTCCAAGTCAAGATGGTGAGTGACTTGGAGTGGAACCTTCAGACGGTGATGTCCCCATGTGTCTGCTGCCCTTGTCATTCTAAATAGTAGTGGCTGTGGGTTTGGAAGGTGCTGCCTAAGGAGCCTTGGTAAGTTCCTGCAGTGCATCTTGTAGACGGTACACACAGCTGCCACTGTTCATCAGTGGTGGAGGGAGCGAACATTTTGGAAGGGGTACCGAAAATCAAGCACAGTTACTTTATCCTGGATGTTTGTCGAGCTTCTTGAGTATTGTTGGGGCGACACTCATCCAGGCAAGCGGAGAGTATTCTACTTCACTCCTGACTTGGACAGGCTTTGGGGAGTCAGGGAGAGAGCTACTTGCCACAGCTTTCCTAGCCTCTAGCCTGTTCTGGTAGCCATAGTATTAATCCCCAGCATGTTGATAGTGGGAGATTCAGCAATGGCAAAGCCATTGAATGTCATGGGGCGATCATTAGCTTCTCTCTTGTTGGATATAGTCATGCCTGGCACTTGGGGAGTGTGAATATTACTTGCCACTTGTCAGTCCAAGCCTGGATATTGTCCAGGCCGCATTTGGACATGGACTGATTCAGTATCTAAGGAGTCGTGAATGATGCTGAACATTGTGCAGTCATCTGTGAAAATCCCCACTTCTGACCTTATGTCGGAAGGAAGGTCATTGATAAAGCAACTGAAGGTGGCCACTACCCCGAGGAACTCCTGATGTGGCAATTGTGTCTTTGCCTCTATACGCCATGCTTGTGAACCTACCTCCACTCACCTGATGAAGGAGCAGCGCTCCGAAAGCTCGTGATTCTAAATAAACCTGTTGGACTTTAACCTGGTGTTGTGAGACTTCTTACTGAGGAACTCCTGCAGTGATGTCCTGGAACTGAGATGACTGATCCCAGTTTTCTTCCTGATTCTCGTTGACTCCTGTTTTGCTCGGGCTCCTTGATGCCACACTCGGTCAAATGCTGCCTTGATGTCAAGGGCAGGCACTCTTACCCCATTATTATTGCTCCCTGTGTCTAATCAATCACTGAACTAAAACATTCTCCTTGATATAGTAAGTTATGATACGTGGCTTTTCTTCCTATCTCAACAGAGGTTTCATTCTTTCCCACCTTACGAACAAACGGATATATATCATTAAAAACAGTACTGTTTCAAAGACCAACAAAGATCAAATAACCACAGGCAGATTGAAACAGATTGATCAGTGACAGGTTATTTTCAGCACAGAACCGTTAAGTCAGTAACTCTGCTGAATGATGAGCCACAGGTGTCCACATTTATTTCTACCCAATAAGGATAGTAAATCTTTTCCGTCACAAACCTTCAGTCTCCTAACTTTGTAATCATATTTCAAAAATGCTCAGGTCAACAAGTGACAAAGATGTCAATGAGAAAATGGGGCCATCCATTGAAGGAAGCTTTCAGCATTCTATAACAACTAAAACATTCTGCAATGATTCAATAAACAAGGAGAATTATTCCCAATGGCTACTGAATTGCTAAGTGGAGAGCATAAATTTAAAACGTCATCATAAACAGAGAAGTTAGAGTAAAGGATTCTGTCCAGAACCTTGTTAGGTCACGCAATATCAAAACCAATCATGGGAGCAGAATTGATAATAGATTTTAAATGGAAATGGGTAAAAGTTAAGAGTAAATGAATAATTCGGGGACAGTACAGTGGAACGGAACCAAGTAGACAATTTTCACAATGTTGTCACAGATGCTAGGAGCTAACTGAGCCTTTTCTGACCCAGTTCTGACGAAGGGTCATCCAGACTGGAAACGTTGGCTCTATTCTCTCTCCACAGATGCTGTCAGACCTGCTGAGATTTTCCAGCATTTTCATTGTTTTTTTGACCCATTCCTGTGCTCTAAAACTCTGATTTTTTATCCACCACCTTCTCAGTAATGGGCTATTATAATTGGGCGGCACGGTAGCACAGTGGTTAGCACTATTGCCTCACAGAGCCAGGGACCTGGGTTCGATTCCCAGCTCGAGTCACTGTCTGTGTGGAGTTTGCACATTCTCCCCGTGTCTGTGTGGGTTTCCTCCAGGTGGTCCGGTTTCCTCCCACAGTCCAAATATGTGCGGGTTAGGTGGATTGGCCATGCTAAATTGCCCCTTAGTGTCAAGGGGATTAGCTACAGTAAATGCAAGAGGTTATGGGGATAGGGCCTGGGTGGGATTGTGGTCGGTGCAGACTTGATGGGCCGAATGACCTCCTTCTGCACAGTTATAGACCTGCTTCCATGTCATAACGAAAACCTGTTTCCTGAGCTGCACAATCCAAACAGCATCAAGGTCAATGGATCTAATTCGAAAAGCCAATTCCATCCTCAGGTCCATATTCACCAGCACTGAAGGTTACAATGAAGCCAGCATCATATGAATTCCCCCAAATTAAACTAAACTTTCATATTTAAGTCAGAACATTGACGTGCAGCTGATCTAGCTCTTGGGTTTCTGTTATCAACACTACTTCGCTGGATTTGGAACAAACTCTAACATTCCCTAAAAGTGACGTCACAGGTGGATAGGGTCGTAAAGAGTGCCTTTGGTACATTGGCCTTTATAAATCGGAATATCGAGTATAAAAGTTGGAGTGTTATGGTAAGGTTATATAAGGCATTGGTGAGGCTGAATTTAGAGTATTGTGTACAGTTTTGGTCACCTAGTTACAGGAAGGATGTAAATAAGGTTGAAAGAGTGCAGAGAAGGTTCACAAGGATGTTGCCGGGACTTGAGAAGCTGAGTTACAGAGAGAGATTGAATAGGTTGGGACTTTATTCCCTGGAGCGTAGAAGATTGAGGGGAGATTTGATAGAGGTGTATAAGATTTTGATGGGTATAGATAGAGCGAATGCAAGCAGGCTTTTTCCGCTGAGGCTAGGGGAGAAAAAAAACAGAGGGCATGGGTTAAGGGTGAAAGGAGAAAAGTTTAAAGGGAATATTAGTGGGGGCTTCTTCACGCAGAGAGTGGTGGGAGTGTGGAATGAGCTGCCGGATAAAGTGGTAAATGCTGGGTCACTTTTAACATTTAAGAAAAACTTGGAAAGATCATGGATGAGAGGGGTGTGGAGGGATATGGTCCAAGTGCAGGTCAGTGGGACTAGGCATAAAATGGTTCGGCACAGACAAGAAGGGCCAAAAGGCCTGTTTCTGAGCTGTAATTTTCTATGGTTCTATTGCCACTAATCAGTAACCTCATGTCCTGGCATGCCCTCCATTCTACCATTACCAACAAGCCAATGGATCAACTGTGCTTCAGTCAATGATGCAGGAGGGCATGCAACAAGCAACCCAGGTGTTCCAAAAACTGGAACGTCAATCAGGTGAAAGGGCAACACTGGACTATTTCCGTGCCAAACAGCAGAAGCCGCACGCAAGAGCCAAGCGATTCCACAACCAACGGATCAGATCAAAGTACTGCAATCCTGCTATATCCAGTTGTGAATAATTGTGGACAACTAAACAGCTAACAGGAGGAGGCAACTCCACAAATATCTCCATCTTCATCAGATAAGGTTGATGTATTTTCAACCATCTTCAGCCAGGGGTGCAGAGTGGATAATCCTTATCTTCGGTGTCAGTCTTCAGCCAATTTGATAAACTGTGTGATATCAAGAAGCTGAAGGTACCAGATACAGCAAAGGCTATGGATCCTGACAACATTCCAGCAATTGTACTGATAACCCATGCTCTGGAACTAGCCACACCCTGGTTAAACTGTTCAGATTTTTATTGAATTCAAATTTCACAATCTACCGTGGTGGGATTCAAACCCAGCTCTCTCCATTCTTAACCCAGTGACAATGCCACTATGCCACTGGCTGCCCACTTTAAGCTGTTTTATGGCCTATTACTGTCCCATCAGCCTTCTCTTAATCATCAACAAGGCGATGGGTCGTTGACAGTGCTACTAACTCACTTATACAACAATAACCTCATGGCTTAGTGGTATTATCGCTAGACTATTAATCCAGAAACTCAGCTAATGTTATGGGCACCTGGGTTCAAATCCCGCCACAGCAGGTAGTGGAATTTGATTTCGATAAAACATATCTGGAATTAAGAATCTACTGATGAGCATGAAACCATTGTCGAAAAACCCCATCTGGTTCATCTAATGTCCTTTAGGGAAGGAAATCTGCCACCCTTACCTGGTCTGGCCTACTTGTGACTCCAGAGCCACAAGCAATGTGGTTGGCTCTCAACTGCCCTCTGGCAACTAGGGATGGGCAATAAATGCTGGCCAGCCAGTGATGCCCATGTCCCATCATGAATAAAAATAAACTGATGTTCAGTTTGGGTTCTGGCAGGGTCACTCAGCTCCTGACCTCACTACAGAACTGATCCAAACGTAGACAAAAAGAGCTGAACTCCAGAGGTGAGATGAGAATGACTGCCCTTGACATCAAGACAGTATTTGGCTAAGTATAACATCAAGGAGCCAGAGCAAAACTGAAGTCAATGGGACCTGGGGACCCTCCATTGGTTCGAGTCATATTGGCACAAAGGATGATAGTTCTGGAGGTCGGAGGTTAATCATCTCAATCCCAGTGCATTGCTGCAGGAGGCCCTCAGGGTACTGTCCAAGGCCCAACCATCTTGAGCTGCTTCAACAATGATGTTGCATCCATCAGAAGGTCAGATGTTCACTGATGATTGTACACTGTTCAGCACTATTCACGACTCTCAGATACTGAAGCAGTTTGTTCCAATATGCAGCAAGACCTGTACTACATTCAAGCTGGTGCTGATAAGTGGCAAGTAACATTTGTGCACATAGGTGCCAGGCACTGATGATCCCCAACAAGGGAGATTCTAACAAACTCCTCTTGACATTCAGTGGCATTATCATCACTGAATGCCCCTCTATCAACAGGGTCACAATTGGCCAGAAACTGAACTGGACCAGCCAGAAAGTACCGTGGCTTCAAGAGCACATCAAAGGCTAGGAATCCTGCAGCGAGTAACTCACCTCTTAATTCTCCAAAGTCTGTCCAAAATTTATTTGGCACAAGTCAGGAGTGTGATGGAATATGCTCCACTTGCCTGGATGAGTGCAACTCCAACACTCCAGGAGCTCATTGAAATGCAGGGCAAAGCAACCCACTTGATTGGCAACCCCACCACTTAAAAATTCACCCCTTCCACAATTGCGCAAGTGGCAGCTGTGTACACTGTACAATACATGCACTGCAGCAACTCAAGGAGGATTCTTCAACAGCACCTTTCAAACCTCTACGACCTAGACAGACAAGAGTAGCGAATTCATGGAACACTACCATCTGGAGGTTCCCTTCCGAGCCACACGCCATCCTGATTTGGAAATGTATTGCATTTCCTTCACTGTCATGGGATCAAAATTTTGGAACTCCTTTCCTACAGCAGAACATGGACAGCAGCAGTTCAAGATGGTGACGCACCACTTCCTTCAGAAGGGCAATTAGGGATGGGTAGGAAATGCTGGTCTAGCCAGTGACACCCACATGCTACAAAAGAATAAAACAACAGCTGGAACCCTAACCTATACTTGTGAATTTCAGTTTGGTTAACTTTGTAGCATTCTCATCTCTGATTTACTAAATTAGGATTAAGCCCCATCCTACTTCAGGATTTAAGTGCATAATCTATGCTGAGGTAAAGCTACCTTGTCAGAGGCATTGTCTTTTGAATGAGATTTTAAACCATGATCACATCTACCTATTCTCATAGTTCAGGTGGAAATTAAAGACACTCTGTCTTGCTTCAAGAACAAAATTCTTCTTCTACCCAGACCCAACCCTCTTCCTCAGCCAACACCAAAAACACATTCACCGGTGATTCATCATTTTACTGTTTGTGGGAGTTCAGCTGTGCACCAAAATAAGTGTTACATTTAACCACTCATCAATAACCAGGCAACACCTTTCACAAACCTTCAAGATGACATGTTGTTGAATGATGCAAGTTCCAGCTGCCCCACACCAGGGTTGAAGATCACCAGCCTTGTTATTTCAAGAAAACGTCTTGCATGTTAAAGCCACTGCTGTGGCAACAACCTAAGATGTTAGCAGCATCCGGGAGACGATGTGTTAATGGAGGTTGCAGTTCCCTATGTATATTTCCCTCCAGACTAGGTTTCACAACTTGTAATAGATGTTCCTTATGGTTCAATAATCAGTGAGTATCTAATACATCAGGGCCTGTATATCTTCAGACATTAGCATTTCAAAGAAGCCGTCCCTGTCATTAAAAGATCTAACAACTGGTTTCTGTAGACAATAATTGACATTCTCCTATAAATATCTCACTTTCAATGCCACTTCCCATGTCTACTTTAAATGTCCATTCTCATGTCTAATGTGGCACGGAGGCACAGTGGTTAGCACTGCTGCCTCACAGCGCCAGGGACCCGGGTTCAATTCCCGGCTTGGGTCACTGTCTATGTGGAGTTTGCACGTTCTCCCTGTGTCTGCGTGGGTTTCCCTCCGAGTGCTCCGGTTTCTTCCCACGGTCCGAAAGACGTGCTGGTTACGGTGCATTGGCCATGCACCTAACCTGTCTAAAACTAGAGGGCATAGGTTTAAGATGAGAGGGGAGAGATACAAAAGGGTCCAGTGGGGAAATTTTTCCACAGAGGGTGGTGAGTGTCGAGTACGTGCTGCCTGAGGCAGTAGTAGAGGTGGGTACAATTTTGTCTTTTAAAAAGCATTTAGGCAATTACATGGGTAAGATGGGTATAGAGGGATATGGGCCAAATGCGGGCAATTGGGACTAGCTTTGGGGTTTAAAAAAGGACGACATGGACAAGTTGGGCCAAAGGGCCTGTTTCCATGCTATAAACCTCTATGACCCTATGCTAAATTCTCCCTCAGTGTACCCGAACAGGCGCCGGGGTGTGGCGACCAGGGAATTTTCACAGTAACACAGTGTTAATGTGAGCCTACTTGTGACTAATAAATAAACTTTACTTAATCTTTAGCATTGCCTTTGTGACTTCCTCACTGAAACCCTGTTCCACATTGTTTAGCCTTTGTACTGAATCCTGATCCCTGGTGACCTGAATCTCTGCCCAAATCCCTGCCTCTCGCTCCTCTTGCTTCTTTACCTCCCTGTCCTCAATAAATCCTACTCTGCAAATTAACCACCTCCCTCCAAACCTCACATGTGGTAACTCTAGACTCGCCATTACAAAAGGCCTCTCAACTCTGAGATCTTGATCCGCGATGATATCTGTATCATCTTTTATTGAGCCATCCATACCTGCCTGACCACATCAATCATTGTACCTCAATCTTCAACATCATCATTCCCACAAGGGGCCTTATATTTTCAGTGCATTACTCCATGGCGATGGCCTAGTGGTATCATCACTAGACTATTAATCCAGTGACTGAGCTAATGTTCTGGGGACCTGGGTTCGAATCCCACCATGGTAGATGGTGGAATTTGAATTCAATATCAAAAAAAATGATCTGGAATTAAGAATCTCCAGGTGACCAACAGACTATTGTCAATTGTCGGGGAAACGCATTTGGTTCGCTAATGTTGGGGATGATTCTCCCAAAAAAACTACGTGTTGAATTTGCATAAAAACTGGAGTAAATCACGCTCATTTTTTCAACAGGAGTTTAAAAATTAATCTCCCACGCTCTGTACTGCAGAGTGCACGAGCACGAATCACTCCAGGAATCAGTGGGCAGGGCCTATTCCCACCGGAGGGGCTGGCAGCACAGCGCTGAGCGGGCCACTGCGCATGCGCCGATCTGTCAGCACCGAGATTGGCACATGCGCAGCACTCCCGCATTGCTGGCCAGCCCTGGGACCCCACACTGCCAGCCATCCACCCCACCCTGCACAGCCCAATCCTGGCACCCTGGATGTGTCTGGGCCCAGCCCCAGCACCGCCCCCCCCCCCCGCCCCCCCCCCCCCCCCGCCCACCCTGGCTCACCTTGATCTCCCCGACAACTCGCCCCCCCTCCCCCATCACCACCACCCCCCGGTCCCCCCATAGGCAGTCCCAAAAACCCCTCCCCCGCAGTGCCGACCACCCGCCCCCTCGACCTCCCGCAGCCTCGACCCCGCAAGCAGGCTGCCCCACCCACCACCCCCATGGCCAGCCCCAATCGCTGGCTTCCCTTCCTCTGTCACAGATCCCAGTGCAGAGTGGCAGCTGGACCCCTTAACCCCCCATCCATCTCCCTCTAGAGGCCCTGCCCCATTAGGCCCCACCCCCCCCCCTTAGGCACCACTCAATGCCCAGTGGGCAGTGTCAAGATGCCCCGTGCATTGGCACTTTGTCCCTTGGGCAGTGCCAGGGGGCTCAGCCTGGCACTGCCAAGATGGCAATGCCTGGGGGCACCCCCCTTATCACCAACCCTGTGGAGGGCCCTGATTACCTCCCCTCCGCTCCAGAAGGGTCGGGCCATCAGCTCCCCACAAGTGGGGGCTATACTGAACCTTACTGGCATGAATCACTCCCGGCAGGGGGAGACAGAGAGCAGATTGGCCAATGCAACCTCACAGAACTTTAAAATTGACACAGAGAGTTCAAAGTTTTTAAAGGTTGGAGAGAAAACTAGCAGGAAGACACCCATTCCAGAGGGCGACCCGGGGTTGGAATCTCTCCAGAAGAGTCCGAGCCCCCCCCCCCCAAACCCCACCCCATCTCCCTTGAAGCACTTCCCTCTGTACTCACTGACAGTGGAGGCTTTGCCCTTGTGCAATCTGGAGAAAAGTGGAGAGTGGTACCCACCTGCATGCTTCCCCTTGGAGTCCATGGTGCCTGGTGCTTGCTTTTACGACGTGTAGTGATTGACACGCTGCTGACCTCTCATTGTGCTGGGGGGGGGCGGGGAGTGGAAGCAGACTGGGAGGCTGTGCATTTGACTTTAACTTTACTAATGAGATTAAAATGAATGCAAATGAGTTTGGAATCAGGTTCTGGGCCTTTCTGGCCACGATCCAGACCATGCCAAGTGGAACAGACCGGTAGCATTGCCAAGTGTTTAACCCCCCAGCGCCAATCCCCTTTCAGGCCTCTCGCCAGACTCACCGGCCCAGTGGGATTTGTGCTTGGGACTAACAGAGTTGGAAAATTGCTAAGCACCCCCCCCATCTACCCCGAGTTTCTGCGAGGATAAACTAACTTCTCTGAGCAACTTTCCCAAACCAACACAAAAGGATGTCCAGCAAGAATCAAGTTGCTGTGATCTTTTGTTCATTAGTTTAAAAAGATCTCAAATTAGAAACTGTTGCACCCACAGAACGGGTGAGATTTCACTAACCGTATCTGTGTGTAGGCTTCAAACCTTAAACTGATCTACTTTCTCAAGTGCAAAGACACTAATAGGCATGTTACCAAAAAAACTGATCCCTACTCATCAACACAACCAGCAAGTGGTTTTTTTTTTCAGGTCATTTAAAAATCAGATTATTTGCAAGCAATTAACGAGATTGCCAGATTAAAAATGCTTTTTTTTTTAATGCTTTTTTTTGTGATGAACCATTTACAGCTGCATTTTTGCAAGTTGAAGTTTCCCGGCTTGAAATGCATCAAGGAATATTTTGCGTTCATTTAAAAAAAATGCCTTCTAAAAATGCTGCCCAGTTGTGCTGGTTCAGGAAAAAGATTATAATTGGCATTATACAATGGAGGCGATGGCCGAGTGGTATTATCACTAAACTATCGCTCAATGTTCTGGGGACCCGGGTTCGAATCCCGCCACGGCAGATGGTGGAATTCGATAAAATATGTCTGGAATTCAGAATCTACTGATGACCATGAAACCATTGTCGATCGTCAGAAAAACCCATCTGGTTCAGTAATGTCCTTTAGGGAAGGAAATCTGCCGTCCCTACCTGGTCGGGCCTACTTGTGACTCCAGAGCCACCGCAATGTGGTTGACTCTCAACTGCCCTTGGGCAACTAGTGACGGGCAATAAATGCTGGCCCAGCCAGTGACACACATGTCCCATGAATGAATTTAAAAAAGTTTAATCTTGACCCCTCAAAATAATCTGAAAACTAGCACAATTTGCACCTGGATCCCCGATGCAGCTGCAAAGCAGAACCTCTTGGCAACCTTTTTCGGTCCTGACACAGATGGCAGCAGCTTTTGCAAAGTAACTGCTTCTGCATAAAAAAAATGACTTCACATTCAACCTTTTCTATTCGTTTTTTTTAGATTGAATTCCTGAATTACTTAGACACATGCACCACATTCCTTAACAAATTTATGAAGCATTTATTTCAGTTACAGCAGGAAGGTTTTCTGCAGCTGATTTATCCTTTTGTGGTTATTGAGATATTCTTCATGAAGAGTTGAAGAGCGTGGGAGAAATCTATCTTGCAATATTACACTAATCATTATTCGGTATACAGCTGGAAGTCACCTACTGTGGGTGGAGGCTAAGCATTTTGACATTTCCATTAAGACAAAGATCTCTACAAATATCTCGTATTTGCAAAGGTGGCACGATTCTGCTCTTTTCTAACAGTTTTCTGGCTCAACCAAATTACAGAAAAAACACCATGGCCAGGATTCTCCCACAAAAATGCTCAGTGCCCAACTGACAGGACAGCAGGAGAATTTCCCACCCGACGTTTGGGTTTACTTAGCGGAATGAATCTCCGACATTCTGTGCTCCACAAGGTGCCTCAGATTCATGTTGGGGGGGGGTGTGGCCTCAACCCACTCGAGAGGCTGGCATCAGCGTGCTGAGCCACTGGGGAGATTGGTGCATGTGCACTGCTCCTCCCCCCTATCGTCAGCCTCCCAATCACCAGCCTTCCCATATGTTTCACAACTCCCTCACCACTACCCGCACCCCCCCCCCCCCCTCCGCCAACCGACTGCAGGCCAGCCCAACCTCTCCTCCCCCCCCCCCCCTCCCCATTCCCCCACGGGCCAGTCCCAATCACCAGCCCCCATGGCCGGCCCCAATCTCCCCCCCCCCCCCTCCATGGCCAGCCCCAATCTCTGCGCCCCCCCGCCCCCCCCGCAAAAGCCCTCCATGGCCGACCCCAATCTCCCCCCCACCCCCTCCATGGCCAGTCCCGACGCCCACCTACCCCCATACCAGCACTGTCAGCGTGCCCAGTGGGCAGTGCCAGGGTGCCCAGTGGCCAATGGCAGGCTGGCATTGCCTAAGGGGCACTCCCCTGCCCCTCCCGGGGTTCATTGATGGCCTCTGTCCCCACCAGCAGGGTGAGCACGCCTGGTCTCTGTTGGTGAGGAGCAGTTGTACACCCCGCTGGTGGGAAACTCCTGCAACATGAGGGGAGACACCAGTGGTCCTGGAGACCACCGTCCCGGGTTTGCTAATAATATGGAAGTGACGATTTCCAGATGGTCATCAGCTCCTGTTTACAGTGCAGGGCTGATTACGTCGAAAAACATGGTCTGGGTGACTAGCAATAGGCCGGATGCCAGTCACAAGTCCCGTGACAGGCTGGTGTCTCCCGAGCCACTTTGCTACCCAAGCAGTGTAGGAGGCTGGGAGAATCCCGGCCTATATCTCTCTCAGGTGAAAATATTCCTGAAAATAGATCCAGCAAGCTGAGAAGCACAACATAACTTCATTTTATTCAGCTTCATCTGTCAATGTCTATTACAACACTGTCAACAGAAAAGAAGCATCTTTATTTCATTCTTTTTGAATCATTTGACGATTTGATACAGCTGCATTATGATATTGCTTTCTCCAGGTGATACTCTTATATCAGTCAACTTGATTTAGTGGCAGCATACTCACCTCAATCTGATGTTTTTGGGTCAATAGTCCATTAGAAAGGGAGAAAAGAAAGACTTAGAATCCCGACTGTGCAAAAGGAGGCCATTCAGCCCATTGAATTCGCACCGGCTCTCTGAAACAGCATCATACCCAGGCCCATCACCATAACCCCTTACAGTTACCCTACTAATCCCCTAACCTACACTTCTTGGGACACACTAAGGGACAATTTAGCACGGCCGATCCACCTAACCCGCACGTCTTTCGGACTGTGGGAGGAAACCGGAGCACCCGGAGGAAACCCACGCAGACACGGGGAGAACGTGCAAACCCCACACAAACAGTGACCCAAGCCGGGAATCGAACCCGGGTCCCTGGCGCTGTGAGACAGCAGTGCTAACCACTGTGCTACCCTTGTATTTATTTAGCGTCTTTCACAAACACAGAATGTCCCAAAGTACTTTTGAAGGGTAGCTACTGTTAAAATGTAAGAAATGTGGCAGCCAATGTGCTCACAGCAAGATTCCACAAGCAACAATGTGATGATGACCAGACAAACCATTTAGATGATGTGAATTGAGAGTTAAAGATTTCAGGACTTGAGGCTTATGTGTCAGCACAGTACTGAAGCAGTGTCACATAACACAAGTACTGTGAAGTGAGTAAAATGCCTCTTCATGTGGACAGGGATAATATTATTTGATGAAGAGCACAGATTCCCCTAGTGTCCGAATCAACATTTATTCCTCAATTAACAAAGGAAAACAGATTAATTGGTCATTCATCTCTGCCGCTGCTTGTGGGGTCTGAAGGTGAACTACTGGGTGCTACATTTGTCTGTAAAACACTGGGTGGGATTTTCCAGTCACGTCCTACTCAAGACCCGGAAATTCCCACCAGAGATCAACAGATTGTTAAAGACCCTGTAGATTTTCCTTCCCGCCTCTGACGATTCCTGCAGTGGGCGGGAACCAGAAGCTTCACTTCAATAGTTGAGCCATGCTCAATGAGCGGCACAGTGGCTAGCACTGCTGCCTCACAGGGCCAGGGATCCGGATTTGATTCCTGGCCTCGGGTCACTGTCTGTGTGGAATTTGCACATTCTCCCCGTGTCTGCGTGGGTTTCCTCCGGGTGCTCCGGTTTCCTCCCACAGTCTAAAGATGTGCGGGTTACTTTGATTGGTCATGCTAAATTGCCATTTTGTGTGAGGGGGATTAGCAGGATAGATGCGTGGGATTGCAAGGGTAGGGCCTGGGTGAGATTGTTGTCAGTGCAGGCTCGATGGGCCGAATGGCTCCTTCTGCACTGTAGGGATTCTATGATGCTTTAGGACATGAAGATGCAATATAAATGTAAGTTTGTTCTTGCTTTAGTCAGGCCTTGGTCATAACAGACCGTCTCGATCACACTGTTCAACTACTCCCAGTCTCAATAACATTTAACTGTACTGTAACAGAGACATTTTATATCCACTAGTCCACCCAGTCTAATAAATCTCCCGTGCCTACAATTGAAGTCCAGTCTGTAAAAGGTGAAAAAGCAGGTTATGTTATTCTTGTTTGTCAATTAACAATATCTGTTGAATTGTTCTTTTTGCTTTGTCCTCGCCACCTCTACATAATTTAATGCAGTATTATAATTGAGGTGACTTTCAGCTACTTATGCAGAACATTATGAAGATACATTATTCATTTTGTGCCTGCCCCTGTCACATTGACTTATTTTATTCTTCTATCCAGAGTTTAGCTTAGCCTTCCTTACACTGCGAACGAAACCCAATCCACTTCAGCCATTGTCTTTTGTACCTAATTAATTTCCCCATGCCCACGTTCAAAGCATTGGATCAATCTCTCAGCCCTCCTATGGGTGGCACGGTGGCACAGTGGTTAGCACTGCTGCCTCACAGCACCAGGGACCCGGGTTCAATTCCAGGGTTGGGTGACTGTGTGGAGTTTGCACATTCTCCCCGTGTCTGCGTGGGTTTCCTCCGGATGCTCTGGTTTCCTCCCACAGTCCAAAGATGCGCGGGTTACGTAGATTGGCTATGCTAAATTTCCCCTTAGTGTCAGGGGCATTAGCTAGGGTAAATACGTGAGGTTATGGGGATAGGGCCTGGGTGGGATTGTGGTCGGTGCAGACTCGATGGGCCGAATGGCCTCCTTCTGCACTGTAGGGATTCTATATTGATTTTATGATGCTCCTATGGGCGTATGGTGACACAGTGGTTAGCGCTGCTGCCTCAGTGCCAGGGACCCAGGTTCGATTCCCAGTTTGGGTCACTGTCTGTGTGGAGTCTGCACATTCTCCCCGTTGGTTTCCTCCGGGTGCTCCGGTTTCCTCCCACAGTCCGAAAGACGTGTTGGGTTAGGGTGGATTGGCCATGCTAAATTCTCCCTCAGTGTACCTGAACAGGTGCCAGAGTGTGGTGACGAGGGGATTTTCACAGTAACTTCATTGTAGTGTTGTTAATGTAAGCCTACTTGTGACACTAATAAATAAACTTAAAAAATTATCCTTCCTCATGCTCATTTCTTTTTAAAACTTGGTTTCTGAATCATTGGTATGAAAGAATAAGCTCCTTTAATGAATGAAATGAATGAAGGAATAGAATTCAATTTGTGTGTCAGTCCGGACATAGCATGGTGGGAAAAGCAGCAGCACACATCCCCGCAACGGCACAGGAAATTGTAACTCAGTCATACCTCTCATTCCTGTTTTACGCTGCATTAGCTTATCCCAGTCAGGGCCCATCGTAGATAATTTGCCTGCGATAAGACAATTGGCTCTCACACTGGAATCGACTGTGACTTGCAATATTCAACAAATGGATGCATTAGGCTTCTAGACGCTACCTGGTGCCCACAGACTGCGGCAGAGATTTCCAAACCGTGTCAATTCATTTGGTTTTAAAACACAATGTTTAAGTGTAAAAAATTACACATTTGTGATGTGAAATTTAAAAAGGTATAAAATTATTTTCATGAAGGACAGCGTCCTAGTATGTAGCTAGTTACATCTCTCACCCCATCAAAGCTATGACTGGAATCTTCAGGATGGCAGGGGACACGTCCCCCGTTTCCACTTCATGCTCTAATCATTGACGGAAGGCAGGACTACTACCCCAACCACAAAGAGTAAACTATTCAGACAGGATCTCACTTTCTGTACGGCATCGCCAAGTCATCATGTTGCAAGAATCAGACTTTTGAATTTGACATTATATTGCAACGTCCAAATTAAAAAATTGTCGCGACATTTGCTGTAAGTAACCAGAATAAATCCAGACAGAATCACAGCAAAAACTGTTCGTAATTGTGTAAAAAAAAGCTTATTTGATTATACTGAAGTGAGCAGCAACATGTTCTTATCTCATTCAGACCTATTATTACACACCCCAAGTGTTGAGAGATGAGGGAGGACATCAGTGAGGCAGTAACAATCATTTTGATTCAGTCAACATGAGGTGTCAATGTATCAAACAAGTTGAGAAGGGAGAGAAGGGAAGCTATAACTAATTACCCTTGCTTCAATTCAAGGTGAAAACAGATCAAGACTAAACTTTAGGATTATTCACAAACCAACATTATACAGGGAAGACCCTGCTGGACCAGCCTCCTTGAGGTAGTGACAACCCAACTCGACAATGGTTAACTTTTCAAAACATTACTGATAACAGTGATGCACTATCAATCGAGCAAAGACTAGTTTGTATGCAAGAATAAATAGGCTTTTATTAGCAAAAGACTTGGAGCACACCCATGCCAATGAACTGGTCCAGACTGAGGCAGGGGGGTGGGGAGTAGTCGCCTTTATACCTTGACCGGGGGGGGGAGGAGTCTCGGGTAGGGCCGGCAGGGATGTGTCCAGGCATGTCACATATACAGGTAATAAGCTAACAATGGTTTACCACAAACAGTTACATGCAAAAAACTAATCGAAGCTGCAGAAAAACTTGGGAACGGATAAAAAGGCAACTGGAGCAGTACCGGGATGAGGCATGGGAAAGTGCTGACTGGATAGCTTAGGTTTCAAAATTGGGACTACTATGCATTCTAATTTTTAAAAATCAATGCTTTGAACAGATTTGTTAAATCTGAGTTTAGACTGAAGTAGAGGAACATTGCAATCAGCTACAGCAGTTTGGTAATGACAGAACAAATTAAATAAAAGGTCAAACAAAATTTTCAGAAGACAAACATAAAACACACAAAGTGGAAAAATCATGGTACGATATTTTTTCCATCTTTTTTATTCATTCGTGGGACATGGGCGTCGCTGGCTGACCAGCATTTATTGCCCATCCCTAGTTGCCAGAGGGCAGTTGAGAGTCAACCACTCTGTGGCTCTGGAGTCACATGTAGGCCAGACCAGGTAAGGTCGGCAGATTTCCTTCCTTAAAGGACATCAGTGAACCGGATGGGTTTTTCTGACAATCGACAATGGTTTTATGGTCATCAGTAGATTCTTAATTTCAGATATTTTTATCGAATTCCACCATCTGCCGTGGAGGATTCAAATCAGGTCCCCAAAACATTAGTTGAGTTTCTGGATTAATAAACTAATGATAATACCACTCAGCTATCACCTGCCCTATATATATTCAGCTGTGTTAGCAAACATGATAGTCAAGACCTATCAGAAAAGATAATGGGTGGCATGATGGCACAGTGGTTAGCACTGCTGCCTCACAGCGCCAGGGACCAGTATTCGATTCCCGACCTCGGGTCACTGTCTGTGTGGAGTTTGCATATTCTCCCCATGTCTGCGTGGGTTTCCTCCGGGTGCTCCGGTTTCCTCCCACAGTCCAAAAATGTGCAGATTAGGTGAATTGGCCATGCTAAATTCTCCCTCAGTGCCGGACTGTGGCGACTAGGGGATTTTCACATCTGAATGTAAGCCGACTTGTGACACTAATAAATATACTTTAAATAATCTTTACTTTACAAGCTGGGTCATTCTTCTCTAAAGATTGAAGACTGAGGGATGACCCAATAGAGATTTTTAAGATTAAGAAAGGATCTGATTGGGTAGACATAGAAAAGGACATGAACAGGCAAGAACTCAAGGCCAGAAATATAAGAAAGTGGCTGATTTACTTAATAGGGAATCCATGAGAAACTTTTTTAAAAATTTATCAGTCACAAGTAAGCTTACATTAACACTGCAATTAAGTTAATGTAAAAATCCCCGAGTCGCCACACTCCACCGACTGTTCGGATACACGGAGGGAGAATTTAGCATGGCCACTGCACCTAACCAGCACGTCTTTTGGACTGTGGGAGGAAAGCAGAGCACTCAGAGGAAACCCATGCAGACACAGGCAGAATGTGCGATGTTTGCACAGTTACCCAAGCTGGGAATCAAACTTCTGTCCCCGGTCCTGTGAGGCAGCACTGTTAACCACTGTGCCACCATGCCACCGGGAAAAAACATATTTCATACTTTGCAAAAGCGAAGCCATGAACCCACGTATTCCAAGTAACTGATACAGAAATAAGGCTTTCGAACAAAGAAAACCCAACAAAGCAATGCTGCACCTTTAAAAGTGCAGTGGACACTGCCTTTCTGCTTCAATACAATTGGTTATCAGCATGGCCGTACCGTGCAGTGGAATGGTTCAGTGACTTTATTAGATTCTGGTCACAGCTTGTGTAGAGCTATTCAAGTACAGCGATCCAAGGCAATGGATTGACTGCAGTCTTAATTTAATCCTTAGAGCAGCTTGATAAAATGAGCTATCAAACACGTGTCCAAAAGATTTGCAAAGTGAATATTTCACTGAATTCCAAACATATATCTGCCAAGTGGACAGAAACTGTGTCAAAGTGTGCACTGACTGCCTTCAACATGGAGTGCTTCTCTGATAGTACATTTTAGGAATGAGTGCAGAACTGAGCGTCGCAGGTCAGAAGCTCAATGCTTGATTTCTGCTTTTGTTGAGTTATGATGTGGAGATGCCAGCGTTGGACTGGGGTGAACACAGTAAGAGTTTTAACAACACCAGGTTAAAGTCCAACAGGTTTATTTGGTAGCAAATACCATAAGCTTTCGGAGCGCTGCTCCTTCGTCAGATGGAGTGGAAATGTGCTCTCAAACAGGGCACAGAGACACAAAATCAAGTTACAGAATACTAATTAGAATACGAATCCCTACAGCCAGCCAGGTCTCAAAAGGTACAGACAATGTGGGTGGAGGGAGCATTAAACACAGGTTAAAGAGATGTGTATTGTCTCCAGACAGAACAGCTCGTGAGATTCTGCAAGTCCAGGAGGCAAGCTGTGCGGGTTACTGATAATGTGACATAAATCCAACATCCCGGTTTAGGCCGTCCTCATGTGTGCGGAACTTGGCTATCAGTTTCTGCTCAATGTAGGGATTCGCATTCTAATCAGTATTCTGTAACTTGATTTTGTGTCGCTGTGCACTGTTTGAGAGCACATTTCCACTCCATCTGACAAAGGAGCAGCGCTCCGAAAGCTTATGGTATTTGCTACCAAATAAACCTGTTGGACTTTAACCAGGTGTTGTTAAAACTCTTACTTTGTTGAGTTAGCCACAGGAGCAGTTAGGACATGTCTACTGATAATACTGTCGCCTTGAAAAGGGGAAGGAAAATCATTGCCCAGAGAGTCTGCTCATGGTCAGTATCCAATGTCTGGATCGTGTGTGCATTGATCAGAAACTCCAAGGTATATTGTGAAGTTGGCCTAGACCCCAACTTCTACCGTTGATTTTGGCATTAGGGTGAGCATAAGGTGTTTCGCTCTCGGCATGATTCGATTGATCCACTTGGAAGCTTTTATCAAAATAAAATTGTAGTGGGAGACTTTAATTTCCCTCATATAGACTGGAAATCCCTTAGGGCTGGGGGTCCGGACGGGGAGGAATTTGTAAAATGTGTCCATGAAGGTTCTTTGGAACAATATCTTGATAGTCAAACTAGAGAGGGGGCTATACTGGACCTAGTACTGGGGAATGAGCCCGGTCAGGTCATCAAAGTTTCAGTGGGGGAACATGTGGCGAACAGTGACCACAATTCTGTAAACTTTCGGATAGTCATGGAAAAGGATGAGTGTTGTCCTATGGGTAAGGTGCTGAATTGGGGGAAGGCTAACTACAGCCGGATTAGGCAGGATTTGGTGGCTGTTGATTGGGAGAGGCTGTTCGAGGGTAAATCCACATCTGGCATGTGGGAGTCTTTTAAGGAGCAGTTGATTGGACTGCAGGACAGGCATGTGCCTGTAAAAAGGAAGGACAGGAAAGGTAGGATTTGAGAGCCGTGGATAACCAGAGAAATTGTGGGTCCAATCAAAAAGAAAAAAGAGGCATACATAAGGTCCAGGCAGTTAAAAGCAGATGGAGCACTGGAGGAATACAGAGAAAGTAGAAAATAACTCAAACAGGGAGTTAGAAGGGCAAAAAGGGGTCACGAAATGTCCTTGGCAGACAGGATTAAGGAGAATCCCAAGGCATTTTATACATACGTTAGGAACAAGAGGGTTATCAAGGAAAGAGTCGGACCTCTCAAGAACAAAGGAGGGGAATTATGCTTAGAACCCAAGGAAGTAGGTGAGATCCTAAATGAATACTTTGCATCAATATTCACAAAAGAGAGGGACACATTGATTGGTAGTGTCTCAGAGGGATGTGTAGACCCATTAGAACAAATCGCAATTACAAGGGAGGAAGTGTTAGGTGTTTTAGGAAGCATTAAGGTAGGCAAATCCTCAGGGCCAGATGGCATCTGTCCTAGATTACTGAGAGAGACAAGAGATGAAATTGCTGGGCCTCTAAGAGAAATCTTTGTTTCTTCATTGGACACAGGTGAGGTCCCAGAGGATTGGAGGATAGCAAATGTGGTCCCGTTATTTAAGAAGGGTAGCAAGGATAACCTGGGTAATTATAGGCCAGTGAGCTTGACGTCCGTGGTAGGGAAATTGTTGGAGAAGATTCTTAGAGATAGGAACTATACACATTTAGAATGAATAATCTCATTAGCGATAGACAACATGGTTTTGTACGAGGGAGGTCATACCTCACAAATTTGGTTGAGTTTTTTGAGGAGGTGACAAAAATGATTGATGAGGGAAGGGTTGTGGATGTCGTCTACATGGATTTTAGTGAAGCATTTGACAAGGTCCCTCATGGCAGGCTGGTGCAAAAGGTTAAATCTCATGGCATCAAAGGTGAACTAGCTAGATGGGTACAGAACTGGCTTGGCCATAGAAGACAGAGGGTAGCAGTGGAGGGGTCTTTTTCTGATTGGAGGTCTGTGACTAGTGGTGTTCCGCAGGGCTCTGTACTGGGACCTCTGCTGTTTGTGATATATATATAAATGATTTGGAGGAAGATGTAGTTGGTCTGATTAGTAAGTTTGCGGACGACACAAAGATTGCTGGAGTTGCGGATAGTGATGAACATTGTCAGAGAATACAGCAGGATATAGATAGGCTGGAAAATTGGGTGGAGAAATGGCAGATGGAATTTAATCCAGATAAATGCGAAGTGATGCATTTTGGTAGATCTAATGCAGGGGGGAGCTATACAATAAATGGCAGAACCATCAGGAGTATAGACACACAGAGGGATCTGGGTGTGCAAGTCCACAGATCCTTAAAGGTGGCAGCACAGGTGGAAAAGGTGGTGAAGGCGGCATATGGCATGCTTGCATTTATTGGACGGGGCATAGAGTATAAAAGTTGGCAAATGATGTTGCAGCTGTATAGAACGTTGGTTAGGCCACATTTGGAATACTGCGTCCAGTTCTGGTCACCACACTACCAGAAGGACATGGAGGCTTTGTAGAGAGTGCAGAAAAAGTTTACCAGGATGTTGCCTGGTATGGAGGGTATTAGCTATGAGGAGAGATTGAGTAAACTAGGGTTGTTCTCCCTGGAAAGGAGGAGGTTGAGGGGCGACCTAATAGAGGTTTATAAAATTATGAAGGGCATAGATAGGGTGAACAGTTGGAAGCTTTTTTCCAGGTCTGAAATGACAAACACAAGGGGTCACAAGCTCAAGGTAAGGGGGGCAAGGTTCAATACAGATATGCGGAGGACGTATTTTACACAGAGGGTGGTGGGGGCCTGGAATGCACTGCCAAGCAAGGTGGTTGAGGCAGACACACGAGGATCATTTAAGATTTATCTCGATAGCCACATGAACAGACTGGGAATAGAGGGATACAAACGGATGGTTTAGTTAGGAACATATGATCGGTGCAGGCTTGGAGGGCCGAAGGGCCTGTTCCTGTGCTGTATTGTTCTTTGTTCTTTAAGAACACAGTTCAAATATAACAAAAAGAATTAGCAAAATGTTTGCCAATTAAAATACTTAAACATGACAAAGTATAATTCTTAACAGCTAGCTATCTCTGTTGTTCCAATTTAGCCATGATGTGGAGATGCCGGCGTTGGACTGGGGTGGACACAGCAAGAGTTTTAACACCACCAGGTTAAAGTCCAACAGGTTTATTTGGTAGCAAACACCATTAGCTTTCGGAGCGCTGCTCCTTCATCAGATGGAGTGGAAAACATTTGTTGTTAAACATTTGGTGTTGTTAAAACTCTTACTGTGTTCCAATTTAGCAGCATCCCCCATTGACACAAATCCCTTCTTTAGAACCAATTAGCACCAAAAGGGAATATGTCTAAGTGGATGCTAGATTTTAACAGAGATCCAGACTGCAGTTTCTAGAGAAGAATATATCCTCAAACAGCAGAGCTTCAGAGAAGTAAACCAAGTCTCTGGCAGCTCCCAGTCTCCAGACTTCAGAGACAGAAAGGGTGCCCCTCTCTCTGCAGCTTGCAAACAGCAACCTCTGAGAAAGAGACATATTTCCTGACAGATTCCAGTCTCCTAATTTAGAGAGATGAAAAGAGAGGCACTACTCTCCAACAACTCAAAGCAGCATCTGAATTCAATAATCTGTGTAAGCCTAGCTCCACCCAGCCATATGACCTTACCTGTCAATCAATCTAATCAAGTACTATTTTGCAAAGCCCCAGGGTAAATTACTAAAAACAACGGAACAGCATTAATCCAATTAAAACAACCATTCTAGCAATTGGGAGCAATTATGCTGCTGCAGTGATAACACAGGGCTGCTGGTTATAGACAAAATGGCAATGGAAATGAAAAAAACTGCGAAACCAGATCCAACACAAGGAACCAAAAAAGAAAATGCTGGAAAATCTCAGCAGGTCTGGCAGCATCCGTAAGGAGAGAAAAGAGCTGACGTTTCGAGTCCAGATGACCTTTTGTCAAAGCAGTTTGAGCTTTGACAAAGGGCCATCTGGACTCAAAACGTCAATTCTTTTCTCTCCTTACAGATGCTGCCAGACCTGCGGAGATTTTCCAACGTTTTCTCTTTTGATTTCAGATTCCAGCATCCGCAGTAATTTGCTTTTATCCAACATAAGGAAGATGACAAATGCATTTCTTAAAGGCACAGTATCGTCACAGTATACACAGTGAAGGAGAACAGGATGAGGATTGGCCAACACTCTCACCTCCTGGTTTTTATGACCAAAGGCCAATAGGCACAGTGCGACCTGGCATTTCCAGCTTGTGACCTCACTTGTGTCAGTGGTGCACCTTCCGGTGCAACCTCCCTCGGGGCTGCCAATAATTAAAGAGCCTCCTCCGGGAGCACTGCTCAATTAGAGAAAGCCAGAACAGCCAAAGTGAATGGCAACTCCACAAAAAGAATCAGGTCTACTGCTCATGTGAATGGAGAAGACATCTCGGGTCAAGGCCCACGACCAAGGGTGGAACCGGCAGAGAGCTTCCAAAGCCCAGAACTATTAGGTGGATCTATCTGTAGGGGAGGCCCATCCACACCGAAGCAGATAAAACCCATATGCCCCTCCAGCAATGATTCTGCATATTCACCTCATGCTGCTCCAACCTCCAGCTGCGTTCTCACCTTCCCCTACCCCAAAAACGTTGACAGAATTCTGTGCGCAGTAGCGTTGCACCCTGGTGCGATACTCTACGTTCAGGAGTGATTTTTTACATCATTATTTGACATGCGGAAGTACTCAAGTGAAGAAATTGAGCTGAAACCACAAACATTGTGAACATTTATTTGCCTGCACGTGTCGAAACCAGCAATTGCAAACAGCAACCATTCAGCTGACATCATTGGTGTTGAACTGACATGGAATGCTTCAACTATACAATCCCGACAGTGCAGAAGGAGGCCACTTGCCCAATAGAGTCCGCACCAACACTCCGAAAGAGCATCTTACCGAGGCCCATCCCAACATCCTATCCCCACAATCCCATGCATTTACCAAACTACACATCTCTGGACACTAAGGGGCAATTTAGCATGGCCAATCCACCTAATCCACACAAATTTGGACTGTGGGAGGAAACCAGAGCACCCGGAGGAAACCCACAGAGACACGGGGAGAATGTGCAAACACTGCAGTTACTCGAGGCTGGACTTGAACCTGGGTCCCAGGCGTTGTGAGGCAGCAGCACTAACCACTGTGCTACAGTGCCGTCCTAAGTGTGCTTACAGTAAATAAAAAGGCCTGGTTAAGTGGCACAGATAGAAATTGTCGTTGGAAATTAACTACTCCTTGCAGCCCGTACTTGGAAATGTGCTTCTGTAGTGTGGTTAAGTGCAAATAAGACCACTAAGACCACAAGGAATAGGAACAGCGGTAGGCCATTCAGCCCTTCGAGCCTGCTCCACCATTTAATGAGATCATGGTTGATCTAACACTCACTACACCTACTTTCCTGCCTTATCTTCGCAAACTTTAATTCCCCAACTGATTAAAAACCTATCAATCTCAGCTTGAAAATGTTCAAGGACTCAGCCTCCACAGCTCCCGGGGGTAAAGAACTCCAAAGGTTCTTCACTCAGAGAGAAGAAATTCTTCTTCAAATCCGTCTTATTCTGCGTAGTGAGTGCCTCCCAATTTCCGATGCATGGAATAGAGATATCGTCAGGCAATAAAAAGATATTAGGTAGAATTCATATTTAATTGGGACTTTAGGATAGATTTATTGGTTATAATTTGCCAACAGACAGAAAGGAGCTAATTTTATTTTACCCATTTTGCACAGAGGGACAACTCTGAATTTAATTGAAGGCAGATGAAATACTTCATGTGCTCATAATCAACTGGAATTGTAAAGCCTTTTTCAGACACAGGTACCAGATTGGACTGTTGTCAAGACCAATGGGGCCACCTCTCACCTATACCCAACCTCTATGTACCACTCTTCTATGCCCAACTCCCTATGCTCCTATCTGCTTCCTAACCCACATCCCATCTACCCCCCAAACACCTAACCCCACCCCAACCCATCTCCTACCTCAGACGCACCTCATACTCTCCAACCACTTTCCACCTCATACCTACCTCCTACCCCCCTCCACCTCCCTTACCACCCACCCATCCTACCCCCACTATCTCTACCCTGAAGCCCAATCCCACACAACCCCAGTCCCGACCCTACACTGTAACACCCTGCCCCCACAACCCCTCCTTACATAGCACATCCACACCCCTACTTCAATCACAGCCTCCCTCCTCCCCATCCTCTCCTACCCTCAGCAACTACCCTCTCGAGCCCCACCACTCCTGGCACTCCCCCCCCCCCCAAACCGTTTTTCCCTAATTCCCGATTTCCCTCCCACTCCTCACCCAGCTACTTCTTACCAACCCTCCGAGCCTCCACCCACTTAAAAACCATTCTAATCCCCACCTACCCCTCACCCACACCCAACTCTTACCACTCACCCTCCCGTACCACTCACCCTCCTGTACCACTCACTCTCCCGTACCCTCTGCCAATTCCTTCCCCTCCCTTCCTCCATTCCCCTCCCCCCTCCTCTCCAGCATCTCTTCCTCCATTCCCCTCCCCCCTCCTCTCCAGCATCTCTTCCTCATTCCCCTCCCTTCCCTCACCTTCCACTTCAGAAGGAAGGGAGTAACAAAGAACGGTACAGCACAGGAACAGGCCCTTTGACCCATCAAGTTTGTGCCAACACATAATATGTCAGCTGAAATAGAACGAATGAGGAATATACTTGAGAAAGGTTTTCTGAAAATAAGGATTAGTTTGTTTCCTGTCAGAATCTGCACTGATACACTGATGGATAGCATTACTGCCTATAATGCACAATGATCACTTCTGAACCCAAATGATCACTTCCACAAGTAATTCAATGATCAGCGATCAATACTCAATCCAAATTACACCATTTGATGTCAGATCAGTCCTGTTTGAGCTTTGAGAAACGCCAATTCGATGGCAGATCTTTCAGCTAGGATCCCTGAGAGGAACCGAACTGCACACACAATGGGGATCCCTTGCACCACTGACTAAATGCAAGTGCTGAGGAAAATACCCACTAATCAGTGTAATACTCACCTTATTTGTTTAGTCCCACTGCAGGGGGAGTTGCTGCCAAGCACTCACTCAGCCCTCTCTGAGGAAAAGTATCCAGAGGTGGAAAAACATCGCGGAGCTGGCCCATGGCAGTTTATCCAGATTTTTCCGATGCTCGCCCCTCCTCCCAAGTGGCAGGAAAAATTCCTCCCGGCTCCTTCTCCCCCCCCCGCCCCCCCATATCTCCTGGAGATAAGAGTGGAATGAGAGCAAAAAAATGAAGTATTCAAACATTTTACAATGATTACAACACTCGTAGGTCTACAGTGAAAATACCCGTTGTCCCATCATTAAAATGAAACTGGTTTATGAATTTCAAGAACTAAAGCCTGCCAAGCATTGTGAATAGTAATATGGTTAATAATCTTATTGATGGGATTAGGTAGTATTGGACTACAATAATTTGCTAAGTCAGGGGTGTCCCGTAAGAATAGAATCATCATAGAATCCCTACAGTGCAGAAGGAGGCCATTCGGCCCATCGAGTCTGCACCGACCACAATCCCACCCAGGCCCTACCCCCACATATTTTACCCGCTAATCCCTCTAACCTACGCATCTCAGGACTCTAAGGGGCAATTTTTAACCTGGCCAATCAACCTAACCCGCACATCTTTGGACTGTGGGAGGAAACCAGAGCACCCGGAGGAAACCCACGCAGACACGAGGAGAATGTGCAAACTCCACACAGACAGTGACCCGAGCCGGGAATCGAACCCGGGACCCTGGAGCTGTGAAGCAGCAGTGCTAACCACTGTGCTACCGTGCCGCCCCTAATACAGCCGTACTTTTAAAAATTAGGAACACTTTTACTTCTACAGATAAAATAATCCACCAAGTCGTTTGAACAAGTGAGGGGATTTTTTTTGGCGGTGAAAGTGGAGAATGATTTACCAAAGGAAAACTGTAAATAATCCCTTAGGGGCGGCACGGTAGCACAGTGGTTAGCACTGCTGCCTCACAGCTCCAGGGACCCGGGTTCAATTCCCAACTTCGGTCACTGTCTGTGTGGAGTTTGCACATTCTCCCAGTATCTGTGTGGGTTTCCTCCGGGTGTTCTGGTTTCCTCCCACAGTCCAAAATGTGCGGGTTAGGTTGATTGGACATGCTAAATTGCCCCTTAGTGTCCCAGGATGTGATAGGTTAGAGTGATTAGCAGGGTAACTAAGTGGGGATAGGGCCTGGGTGGGATTGTTGTCCGTGCAGACTCGATGGGTCGAATGGCCGCCTTCTGCATTGTAGGGATTCTATGATTGTATGATTTCTATGATTCATTGATCTTCGCTGGAGAATTGAAAGATTGTAGAATCATAGAATCCCTACAGTGCAGAAGGAGGCCATTCGGCCCATTGAGTCTGCACCGATCACAATACCACCCAGGCCCTATCCCCATAACCCCATGCATTTACCCTAGCTAGTCCCCCTGACACTAAGGGGCAATTCAGCATGGCCAATCCAACTAACCCGCACAGCTTTGGACTCTGAGAGAAAACTGGAGCACCCGAAGGAAACCTACGCAGACAGGGGAAGAATGTGAAAACGCCACAGTGACCCAACCCGGGAATCAAACCTGGGTCCCTGGTGCTGTGAGGCAGCAGTGCTAACCACTGTGCCAACGTGCCATGTATTAAAGCTCTGTCCCTCCTCCCATCCCTAATAAATTCCATTGCACTTCACTTCAGGGGAGACGATGGCCTAGTGGTATTATCGCTAGACTATTAATCCAGAAATTCAGTTAATTTTCTGGGGACCCGGGTTCGAATCCCGGGTTCTAATTATTATCTAATAATAACCTTAATAATAATAATGAGTGAAAAGCAAGAAAAAAAAATCAGAAATTAAGAATCTTTGATGACCATGAAACCATTGTCGATTGTCGAGGGGGGCACGGTAGCACAGTGGTTAGCACTGCTGCTTCACAACTCCAGGGACCTGGGTTCGATTCCCGAGCTTGGCTCACTGCCTGTGTGGAGTTTGCACATTCTCCTCGTGTCTGCGTGGGTTTTCTCCGGGTGCTCCGGTTTCCTCCCACAGTCCAAAGATGTGTGAGTTAGGTTGATTGGCTATGCTAAAATTGCCCCTGGCAATTGTCCTGAGATGCGTAGATTAGAGGGATTAGCAGGTAAAATATGTAGGGATATGGGGGTAGAGCCTGGGTGGGATTGTGGTCAGTGCAGACTCGATGGGCCGAATGGCCTCTTTCTGTACTGTAGGGTTTCTATGATTTCTTCTATGAAAACCCACCAAGTTCACTAATATCCTATAGGGAAGGGAATCTGCCGTCTTTACCTGGTCTGGCCTACATACGACTGCAGAGCCACAGCAATGTGGTTGACTGCTTTTCAAAGGCAACTCGGGATGGGCAATAAATGCTGGCCAGACAGTGGTGTTCATGTCCCACAAATGAATATCAAAATATGCAGGAATATAAGCAAATATGCAAGTTATAATCCTCCTTCTTGGCCTCCCTGTTCCTGTCTCTCTCTCCCGACAATGGTATGCACCAAATGGGTCAGGAGAGTGATTGCTCCACAGCATGTTCCTGTGCAGTATATATAGTGAGAGTTGGGTTGCCCAAGTGTTAGAACCAGCCCTCCCTCCCTCCCTCCCTCCTCCTCCTCCTCCTCCTCCTCTCTCTCTCCCCCCCCCCCCCCCCCCCCCGGCCGCCTCGCTCTTGCTGGTGGGGTCCAGAGGAATGAAAAACAGAATATCTTGCCCCAGTTTGCCTCTAAGTAAGTTATAATAATACACTGAAAATTGTTTGTAAGTGCCAAACAAAAATCAAGCTGTAGCATGTATCAGATACAATGGCTGAGTGCGGGGGTCTGCATTAAGTCATCATAAAGTAGCCCAAAGTCTTCCAAGGAGGGCTTAGCAAATGAAGGGGAGCCAAAGCTAAGATCTATGTCCACCCTGATGCTACATCTAACTACTTTGGAGTTAAAACACGCACAAAGACCTATCCGAACGAGTATAGTCGCCTGCCCTTGGTCTCATCTGCATGCGCCATTTTTGAACGGATCGTGGAGTACATCCTCCAAGGGTTACTTCAAGTAGCTGTGTACCTGGTCACAGGAGCTTCAGAATGCAAACATCTAGCGAACCTGGAAGAGGTCTTATAGCGATTTTCAGAAGTTGGGTATGCAGGGAAAAATGTGAAATATTACAGGAAGTTGATTCCTCATTTAGCTTCTTTGCTTGCCCTCTTAACGAAGGAAAAATCAAAGGTGGTCTTGGGGGGAGGGGGGGGGGTGCACAGTTGGAGGCTGTCAACACTGTTAAACAGCAAATTTTGTCTTCTAATTTATTGGTGCATTTTGACCCCAAAACCGACCTTATTTCGAAAGGTGGTGTCTCCCCTTGTGGGGTTGGGTCAGTACTGGCACATTGCTGGAGAGATGGGACAGAGAAGCCTATTGTGTACACATCTAGAATCCTCTCGGATGCTGAGCGGAGGTATTCCCAGATCGGGGGGTTGGTAATCGGCTTTGGCATTAAAAAATGCCATCAATATGTCTACAGTCGACACTTCATTATAGTAACTGATCACAAATCATGGCTGGGACTTTTTAAGGAATGATGTGGAGATGCCAGCGTTGGACTGGGGTAAACACAGTAAGAAGTTTAACAACACCAGGTTAAAGTCCAACAGGTTTATTTGGTAGCAAAAGCCACACAAGCTTTCGGAGCTCTAAGTTGTCCAACCATTATTCATGTAAATTGAGTTTGTGTCTTTATATGCTCTGTTTGTGAACAGAATTCCCACTCACCTGAAGAAGGGGCTTAGAGTTCCGAAAGCTTGTGTGGCTTTTGTTACCAAATAAACCTGTTGGACTTTAACCTGTTGTTGTTAAACTTACTTTTTAAGGAAGACAGAGCAATATCCCCCATTGGCTCCACCTGGATACAGCATTGGGCCCTGTTACTAGTGGCTTATGGATACCTCCTAGAGCACTGCCTTGGGACCCGGATAGCTAACACTGATGCACTGAGTCTTCTGCTGTTGCCTGGAAGTCTGGCTTCGCTACCAGCTGTGGAAGAGGTCGTGGTGACCCTCACGTTGCTGGTGTCTGCAAGGCAAATGAAGGCTTGGATGCAAAAGGATTCAGTCCTGTCTAAATTTAAAACACACAATGTTACATAGAGGATTCAAACCCTCAGATGAATGAAACACTTCTGGATGAAGAAAGAGACCATGTTGAGGACGGCATCATCCTCTGAGGTTCCCACAGTTAGAAACATAGAAAAACTACAGCACAAACAGGCCCTTCGGCCCACAAGTTGTGCCGAACACATCCCTACCTTCTCGACCTACCTATAACCCTCCATCCTATTAAGCTCCATGTACTCATCCAGGAGTCTCTTAAAAGACCCTATTGAGTTTGCCTCCACCACCACTGACGGCAGCCGATTCCACTCGCCCACCACCCTCTGTGTGAAAAACTTCCCCCTAACATCTCCCCTGTACCTACCCCCCAGCACCCTAAACCGGTGTCCTCTCGTAGCAGACATTTCCACCCTGGGAAAAAGCCTCAGAGTCCACCCGATCTATGCCTCTCAACATCTTATACACCTCTATTAGGTCTCCTCTCATCCTTCGTCTCTCCAAGAAGAAAAGACCGAGCTCCCTCAACCTATCCTCATAAGGCATGTCACTCAATCCAGGCAACATCCTTGTAAATCTCCTCTGCACCCTTTCAATCTTTTCCACATCCTTCCTGTAATGAGGCGACCAGAACTGAGCACAGTACTCCAAGTGGGGTCTGACGAGGGTCTTATATAGCTGTCCCATGGGGATCATCAATAAATTTCCCCAGGGGCGTCGTAGAATATGAGCTTCCCTATTAGGTGAGTGGAGGCTTGCCCAATAGGTAAGGAGCAGGGAGGCTGGGGGGGGGGGGGGGGGGTTTAAACCAACTGAGTCCATTCAGGCAGACAGCAGAGAGACCCAGGGCTGACCTGTACACTGTAGCTGCTGAACAGTGTTCCGAACACACTGTAAATAAAGCCTGATTGGTGACGGAAGACTCGCCTCGGCAAGGTTATTACAAATTATTTCATTCGCAGCTCACTAAACCGTTTGACATAATTTTACCAACTCACAGAACAGATATTGACTTCTTTCCCTTTGTTTCACTCCTTCAATTAGTTTGAATTATCGAGTCATTTCCAAAAATGCTTTATTATTGATGAGAAACTAGGCTATGGAAGACTGATTTTCTATTGTTTATTCCCTCCTTTTACTATTCTCAAACAGGGAGAGCCATTTCCCAGCGTATATTGCTGATAACCCATCACTCTGAGGAACAGGCGCTGGTCTGTCTTCACTTTGAGTGATTTGATACAACGGAGTTATTTCAGGGAGTTGAGAGTCAACCACAACGATGACAAACTGGAGTCACATGTTGGCCAGCCTGGGAAAAACAGGGGAGGTGACGGCCTCGTGGTATTATCGCGAGACTATTAATCCCAAAACTCAGCTAAGGTTCTGGGGGACCCGGGTTCGAATCCCACCATGGCAGACGGTGGAATTTGAATTTTAGAAAAAAAATTCTGGAATTAACAAGCTACTGATGACAATGAAACCATTGTCGATTGTCGGAAAAACCCATCTGGTTCTTTAGGGAAGGAAATCTGCCGTCCTTACTTGGTCTGGTCGACATGTGACTCCAGAGCCACAGCAATATGATTGACGTTCAACTGCCCTCAGGCAACAACTAGGGATGGGCAATAAATGCTGGCCAGCCAGCGATGCCCATGTTCCATGAAGGAATAAAAAACTGGAAGATCATCTTCTCAAAAGACATTAGTGGACAGTTTCTTTAAAAAAACAATACCTTCATGGTCACTTTTACTGAACCCAATTTTCATTTGCAAACATTTAAATAAAACCAATTTTAAATTCCTAAGTGATAAAATTTCAATAGTCCAGGCTTCTGGATGGCAGAGTCCAGTAATAAAATGATGACATTATGAAACTCATTACCGACAATACACTCAGGGAAAATGACTATACTGGGGAAACAACCCAGAATATTTACAGGAAAATAAATCCAGACTCAGTACAGTTTATGAGCTCCAGTAACAGCCTGGAATGCAATTATTCAAACCGTACCTCATCTTTGTAACTGTTTATGTCTATGCACATTGCCTTGGGAGATTAATTGGTGCATTAGTGAGTCCAGCTAATTAATTCAAATATTAGTGATGCTAGTTAGAATATAAGCAAGTCCAGCATGTTAACTTGCCCTGAGTTGTGATGAAGAATTCCACTTTTCCTTAAAACATAAACCCCCTCTTTCCCTGTGATATTAGACCTGTCTCACTGAGATAGGGCCTTGTCCATCACTGGTACCCATCCAATACCTTAAATACTTATGAGAGGCCATATCACTTTGAAAGTAAAGTTTAAAGTTTATTTATTAGTCACAAGTAGGCTTACAATCACATCACAATGAAGTTGTGAAAATCCCCTAGTTGCCACACTCCGGTGTCTGTTTGGGTACATCGAGGGAGAATTTAGCACGGCCAATTCACCTAAACAGCATGTCTTTGGACTGTGGGAGGAAACCGGAGCACCCGGAGGAAACCCATGCAGACACGGGGAGAATGTGCAAACTCCACACAGACAGTGACCCAAGCCGGGAATGGAACCCAGGTCCCTGGCGTCGTGAGGCAGCAGTGCCAACCACTGTACCACCCCTAAAATGATGGTGCCCGATGTGGGCCACGAACCCACGATCCTCGGATTAAGAGTCTCATGCTCACCTACGAAGCTAGCCAGGCAGGTAAATGATTGTAATTTGGGAAACATGCTTTGGAAATATGGACAAGGATTGTGCTTGATGCCCATGCAATTAATTGGAAAGCCCCGAGAGACAAATGATACACAAATAGATTACAAATGGTTAGATAGTTTATAATCCAGGTGTTAAGTCACTGGCCAGAACCTTGGGGATTCAATCCATTCCATTCTTAAAAAAAAGATTTGTTTCTCCTTAGTGTTCTGGGACTATACTGCAGCAGGAATAGATAATGTATTGGCCATAACCATTTTTCAGCAATCAACAATGCACAACTGATTGCTGGAAGTGCTTCACAGTGGCACCTGTTTGCCTGTTGCTGACTTTGCTGTCCCTCTTGCAGCATGGTGAAATAGTCCTCTGGAGATGGCACCCTGCACCACCAAATACACTCATTTATATTCGAAGCATTGTCAACAGTGCAAAGATCAGCAGCAGTGGCAACTCTATAACAGAATACCGCAACTAAACAATTGTTTAAATGCTACTCTTTGTCGATGAATAATCTAAGACCCATCTCTATCTTTCAAGACGGCAGGGAAAACATCTTCCAGCTCAAGATGAATTACATTTCCGGACACACAGAAAGCCATTGTAATTCAGTCCAACAGATTCAATTTGGATGAAGGTTACAGTAGCATTTTGAAGGTGGCACAGTGGTTAGCACTGCTGCCTCACAGCGTCAGGGACCCAGGTTCCACTCCCCGCTTGGGTCACTGTCTGTGTGGAGTTTGTACGTTCTCCCCGTGTCTGCGTGGGTTTTCTCCGGATGCTCCGGCTTCCTCCCACAGTCCGAAAGACGTGCTGGTTAGGGTGCATTGGCCGTGCTAAATTCTCCCTCAGTGTACCCGAACAGGCGCCGGAGTGTGGCGACTAGGGGATTTTCACAGAAACTTCATTGCACTGTAAATGTAAGCCTACTTGTGACTAATAAATAAACTTTAAAAATTTATTAAAACCTTCAAATCCTCCCACTATTTCAAATTAGGACACTAAAATGTATTTGTTAAAAAATCAGTAATGGTGACCTATTAATAGTTTAAATTTCTTCAATCTGCCCATGACCAGATACAAAACACCACAGCATCATACATTGTTCAAAACCTATCAGCTCAGAATATTAGCTTTAAGTTGAGAGAATCTAAAAGCCATCTACAATAAGGGTCAGAGGTGGAAAACTCAAAGGTACCTCATAGAATCACTACAATGCAGAAGGAGGCCATTCGGCCCATCGAGTCTGCACCGACTACAATCACACCTAGGTCCTATTCCCTTAACCCCACATATTTACCCTGATAATCCCCCTGACACTAGGGTCAATTTACCATGGCCAATCAACCTAACCCGCGCATCTTTGGAGTGTGGGAGGAAACCAATCCATCACGCAAACAAGCCTCCCACCCATTGACTCTGTCTACACTTCCCGCTGCCTCGGCAAAGCAGCCGACATAATTAAGGACCCCACACACCCCGGACATTTTCTCTTCCACCTTCTTCCTTCAGGAAAAAGATACAAAAGTCTGAGGTCACGTACCAACCAACACAAGAACAGCTTCTTCCCTGCTGCCATCAGACTTTTGAATGGACTTACCTTGCATTAAGTTGATCATTCTCTACACCCTAGCTATGACTAACACTATATTCTGCACTCTCTTGTTTCCTTCTCTATGAATGGTATGCTTTGTCTCTATAGTGCGCAAGAAACGATACTGTATGTTAATACATGTGACAACAATAAATCAAATAAATCAAAATCAAATCAAAAAATAGGAGCACTCTAAGTAAACCCACACAGACATGGGAAGAATATGCAAACTCCATACAGACAGTCACCCTAGACCGGGATTTGAATCCAGGCCCCTTGCACTGTGAAGCAGCAGTGCTAACTACTGTGCCACCGCCCCACCTGTTGGGGAGAAGGGCCTACTTAGGTGCTGTAAAACTCCATGCAACTCTGACGCTATTAATAGTGGACCCAGGAAAAGCAACATGAGAAATTGTGGTACAGTTCACTGCAAGTAAACTAAAATTATCTTGTTTGCAAATATGGTGATGCAACATGCCGGCTTATAAATGGGATAATTGTCTTCCAAAGTAGCAACCTTTTTTTGAAATACGCATTTCCAAATGTGGCACTTCAGTCCCCAAATAGAATTGGTGGTAAAAGTCTGATAAAGTGCTGTCACCACAGCTGCCTCCACTTAGCTGGGTACCTGCGTTGCGCTTGGCAGAACCCAGCTGACAGCTCAAAAGGTGATGCTGTTTTTGAAAAATCAGTTATTTAAAAGTTTCCAAAAATATTCAGCACAAGTGTTTCGGGAGGTGTAAATTTAACAGAAGTAGCCAACATCTTCCTCTGACGTTAGAGGCTGTACATCTTTCTCAGAGCCTCATTTACATCTCCAATAGTAACCGTGCTTAGGGATTCAGGAAGTTTAACATCTCTCGAAAATCTGTGTGGGTGGATTTGCTCAAGGCAGCTCACCCTCTGATTCGTCACTCACAGGAAACTAAACTGCTCGTCAAGGTTGTATTGGCTGTACAGGTTTCTGCAGGCAATAAAATCAAACTGAATGATTGCCTCAGAATTGCAGACAGAAATACCTTCAGTGATGGGAAAGTCATGTGTTTAAAATCCCACCCTGGGATGTATCGTCACTGAATGTCATTCACAAACGCAAATGTGTTTCATTTATGGGCTGGGGGGAGGGGAAATGGGTGAACATTATCATGTAATTAAAGTAGAATATGATTTCATTTTACAATGTGTCTCAGCATTCAAAATTCAGGCATCAGCATCAGACGTTGTTATATCACAGCGATGACTAATAACTCAGTGATGCAAATTAATTTACAATGGATTGATTCTCGCTCTGCATCAGGACAAACCACATTACATAACTCGGGCACTGAAGTAGGTCAGCTCAATTCGAGGCACATGCTGAGAAGCCACTTTTAAGGGTGTCGGGTCTGTTCTCTGAGAATAGACATTGGCAAAACTGGTCTGAAGTGAAACACTCATTATTTTGAGTATCATTTAAAATGAAAAATTACAGAAACGAAAAGAGAGAAGAGAAAGAGAGAGAAAGAGAAAGAGAGGGAAAGAGAGAGAGAGAGTGAGAGAGAGAGAAAGAGAGAGAGAGAGCGAGAGAGAGAGAAAGAGAGAGAGGAGAAAGAGAGAGAGGAGAAAGAGAGAGAGGAGAGAGCGAGAAGTTGGGGAATAGCTTCACAGCCATGCCCTGCACAAACCTGATCCAAAATCTGCACAGAACTCAAGTTAATTAAACAGATAGTACTTACAAGGTACAAATTCTATCAGTGTTATGATAATTACTCGATACAAACAGTGTCTCTAACTTACACAAACAATTTGCAGCTGTGACCATGAAAGCCTCTGTTTATGAAAAACTTTGCTTGCATTGTACTTTCAAAGAATGCAGCCAACTTCTAAATTAATCTCAGAATGTCTGCTGAGTCTAAAATGTGGTCAAGTTAGTGCTAAAGCTTAGCATAATGAGTTATACCTTAAAATAAAGTCTTTTAACTGAAGCAAACCATACAAAGGATCCCACAAGAGCTAGCCTCATGCTCCTCGATTTTCACACTGCAACTGGTTCCAACATTCCCTTCAAAGCTCTAGTGTTAATCTTTATCGTGACATGACCATACCTGCCAATCATCCCAATCAAGCCCCACACTGCAAAATCCCAGGAGAAAGCAGCAGAATAGCATTAGTTCAGATTAAAACCAACATTTTAGCCATTGGAATCAGTAAGGCTGCCGCAACAGCAGTACAGTATCCCGGTAGACATCACGGCAGGAAAATCTCAGTCGGTCTGACAGCATCGGTGGAGAGAGAATAGAGCCAACGTTTCGATGACCCTTCAATTTTCTCCCGACTATACCGTACCACCATCTCCTGTGTGTCAAAATTCGCAGATGACACGAAGATGAGTGGCAGAGCAAAGTGTGCAGTGGACACTGAAAGTCTGCAAAGGGATATAGATAGTCTAAGTGAGTGGACGAGGGTCTGGCAGATGGAGTACAATGTTGGTAAATGTGAGTCATCCATTTTGGTCGGAATAACAGCAAAATGGACTATTATTTAAATGGTAAAAAATTGCAGCATGCTGCTGTGCAGAGGGACCTGGGTGTCCTTGTGCAGGAATCTCAAGGAGTTGGTTTGCAGGTGCAGCAGGTAATTAAGAAGGCAAATGGAATTTTGTCCTTCATTGCTAGAGGGATGGAGTTTAAAAACAGCGAGGTTATGTTGCAGCTGTATAAGGTGCTGGTGAGGCCACACCTGGAGTACTGTGTACAGTTTTGGTCTCCTTACTTGAGAAAGGATATACTGGCATTGGAGGGGGTGCAGAGGAGATTCACTAGGTTGATTCCGGAGTTGAGAGGGTTGGCTTATGAGGAGAGACTGAGTAGACTGGAGCTATACTCATTGGAATTCAGAAGAGTGAGGGGAGATCTTATAGAAACATATAATATTATGAAGGGAATAGATAAGATAGAAGCAGAGAAGTTGTTTCCACTGGCAGGTGAAACTCGTACGAGGGGGCATGGCCTCAAAATAAGGGGGAGCAGATTTAGGCCTGAATTGAGGAAGAACTTCTTCACACAAAGAGTTGTGAATCTGTGGAATTCCCTGCCCAGTGAAGCTGTTGAGGCTACCTCATTGAATGTTTTTAAGGCAAGGATAGATACATTTTTGAACAGTAAAGGAATTAAGGGTTATGGTGAGTGGGCGGGTAAGTGGAGCTGAGTCCACGAAAAGATCAGCCATGATCTTATTGAATGGCGGAGCAGGCTCGAGGGGCCTACTCCTGTTCCTAATTCTTATGTTCTCCTGTCAGTAGCATAGGACATACACAAGGGTGGCGATGGTGTTATCTGGGAAAGTGCCTGTACGGAATGCAGGAAGCAATTAACGCTTACAAAAACGGAGAAAACAACTTTGAACAATACCTTTCAGCTCCCCTACAGTAAACCAACTGTACTGCACTGACAACTTTCAAAAGCCGAATAGTTAGAAACTGTTGTCTTTGCTGCTAGAACGTCAATCATTGCCGAAAGGAAGCCTGAAGGACACTGATCAATCCAATATCCATTAGTCAAAACTGGGTCGATCGAATGAAAAGATTCTGGCTGCCTTTGATATAACAGACAGCATTAGAGAAACTCATGTCACATTGCAGAGAGAAAGGAGTCAGGGCTAAAAAGTGGAAAGCTAAATAATTCTTGATGCAGCTGCTCAAAAGCGCAACAAACGTTTGTTACCAAAAAACAGGTCAACATCAAGTGACTGTTTTCTGAGGCGTCACCAAGCTGCGGGATGTGTTTGTCCAGTTTATTTATTAGTGTCACATTAACACTGCAGTGAAGCTACTCTGAAAATCCCCGAGCACTTGTTCAGGTACACGGAGGGAGAATTTAGCACGGCCAATGCACCGAACCAGCACATTTTTCGGACTATGGGAGGAAACCGGAGCACCCACAGGAAACCCACGCAGACACGGGGAGAATGTGCAGACTCCACACAGACAGTGACCAAGCTGGGAATTGAACCCAGGTCCCTGGCGCTGTGAGGCAGCAGTGCTAACCACTGCGCCGCCGTGCCGCTCCAGTGAGACTCCACTTTTTTGGTGGATCTGACTGGAATTCAGCAGTGCCTTCAAAATGGCCTAATTCCAAATGCCTGATGCCAAACAGACAGCAAAACAGTAATGCAAATAGGAAT